>NC_077235.1:73077384-73239884 GCF_027887165.1 Monodelphis domestica
TTCTTCTAGTTCGACCTCAAGAAGGGCAATGGATAAACTCGGCTGTCTTCTATTTGGAGTTGGATCTTCATGGATTCCCCCCACTGTTTGCCTTTTTCATTTGATTATCATTTGCCATCATTAGCATTCAAATGTCGTTTGCTGCTCACTGCTGTGTTACCCACATCTGCTCGTCATCATCACCTTTTCATTTGTCAGGCGAAACACTGGTGGCATGAGAGCTATGGCCAAAGAGAACCCTTCGGTTCTGATTCCTTTTTATCGGAATGATTTTAGAATAAAAACGCTGAAGTCTAGCCCCGTCTTGGATGAGCAGTTATTTCTACTTATACTCAAGGGTCTCTATTTCTTCAGTTATAAAGAGCATGAAATCCCAGTTACGAAGACGATGAGAACCCCAAGAATGGGTCTTGTAATTTTTCCCAGGTTCTTGCCATCCTTGCTCCAGTAAAGCCAACTTATTCAACCAGAATTTGTCAGATGCACCCAGAAACAACCCTATTAGACTTTCAGGCTGCCTGTGAACTCAAACTGCTCACCAACACAGTATCCATCCCCAGCCCCTCCCCTCTCTTGTGCCCCCGCCCTAAAAAAGTGGGGACTTGATGGGATCTTGGCAAAGTGCTCTTTATAATTTAGACTCACTGGGAAGTAGCCTACCAGAGAGAAAAAAACAAAAAGGAGCTGAAGAGGCCATCTCCTCCTCCTCCTCCTCCTCCTCCTCCTCCTCCTCCTCCCCTCTGACCCACTCTGGTGAAAGCTCATAGACCATAAAACCATACCCCAAACGAGCAGAGAATGAATGAGGCCTGTCTATCCCAGTGGTAAGCCTGAGGTTCTTTTCATAGCGCCTATGTTAATTCAAAGACATACATTCACAAACCCTGCTTTCCTTGTTGGTTTATTTTATTTTATGTGTGAGTATGTGTATGTGTGTGTGTGTGTGTGTGCAGGCGGGTGCGCGTGAGAGAGAGAGGGTATGTGTCCATGTCCCCCACGTGCCTCATTAGCTTCCCCCAGGGCCCAGGCATGGATGGACGCACCAATGACTTGGCATGCAATTTTCCCTGTTGAGACAAGGGGCCACTCGAGGCCCGTCCCCAGCCCCTCTTCCAGCAATAATGGGCCTTTATACTCGAATGTTTACTGTGGCAATAATGCATGAGTTTTGTACCCAACGCTTCATCTGAGGGGGTTGTAGACTGTGTTGGTGGGCCATGGACAGAGGCTTCCTGTAGTCTCAGTCCTCTGTATCATGCCGGAAACAGAGTCACAGGCAGTTTGGTGGTTGGGTGGGGTCTTTTCCTCCCTTTTCATTTGATTCTGGCAGCATGCGAACCCTCCATCCAGCTTTGCAAGGCCCCAGTGAATCTGGGCCTCAGTCAGAGGCCTCCGCTTTGCGTTCACATCACTCTCCATGAGCATGCGGAGACTTTCAATCAGGGGTGCGAGAAAACCTTTTCGCCGCATGTAACGTGCGATGCCTAGAAAACCCGAGCCCAGGCTCGTGGCGGAAGGAGCTTTTTTCACCAAGAAAAAAGCCTCCGAGTGTATGTCTCTCCAAAGAAAGGAAAATGTAAATAAGAACAAGAAGAAGAAGAACTTTCATTCAGCACCTTAAAGCTCGCCAAACACCACACACACATCCTAGTATAGATTTCAAGCCGGAAAGGATTTGAGAGTCCCAGAGTGATTTGTGATGGGGTAAGAAGTGTAGTCAAAAGTGGTGGCAGAATTCATACTCGGGTGGTCTGATGCCAGATCCAGCCCTGCCTAATAGACATTGAGGCTTTGTTTGACTCTCACAATACCCTTATGAGGTACGTACTAGAAGTGGTTGGAGGAAAGCATTGCTCCATTTTGCATTTGGGGAAACTGAGGCTCTGAGAAATTAAGTGATATGACTTACCTGTGATTATAGAACTAGTGCCAGGGTCGGTATTTGAACTAAGGTCTTCCTGAGTCTATGTGGTCTCTCTAGAGAGCCTGAAAATAGCCAGTTTCCAAAATCCCAGGAGAATTGGGAAAGCAAGGAGGCACTATACCTTGCATTGCTGGAAGGACTTAGGATCTTCTCTCTCCCTAAGAAATATGGAAATATTTCCTCCTGGGGCAGTTGAACAATTTTTAGACCTTTACCTTCTGTTATAGAATCTATACTACTGAAGATCCGTTCTGAGGCAGAAGAGCTGGAAGGGCTAGATGATGGTTAGGTTACTTGCCCAGGATCACCCAGCTAGGAAGTGTCTGAGGCCAGATCAGCTTAACAATCCTTAATGATGACAAGGATGATAATAACTAACATTTGTTAAGCACACACTTAAGCCTGTGCCAGGCACTGTGCTCCGTGCTTTTACAGATATCTCATTTGGTCTTCATAATAACCCTGTGAGATAGTTGCTATTATTATTCCCATTTTACAGATGGAGGAACTGAGGCTTAGAGGTTAAGTGACTTGCCCAGTGACACAGCTAGTGTCTGAAGCAGGATCTGAACTTGGGTGTTCCTAACTCCAAGCCCAACATTTGATCCTCTCTACCACCTACCTACCTTTCTCTGGGGAACGATACCTGGTGAGGGAGAGGCTGAAGCCCCTACTGTTGAAAGGCTTTCACTGGCATCCCTGGAAAGTGTTGCCAAAGGAAATTCTTGGAAGGGCAGAGTCTCCTAGGTCTCTAGTCCCTGTGCTAGACATCTGCGGAGTAATACAAAAGTGAAAAAGGACCGGATTGGTCAATTTCTGCCCTCTGGCACCTTGGGACACCTTGGAAGTCCCAGTTGGTTTGGGAGTCAGTTGAACCCTTCCAAGTTCCATGAGACTTAAGCCAGCGGTGTTCTGGACCTGCTAGTGGACAGGCATTTCGAAGTGGCCTGTGTCAGGCTGGAAAAGTCCTCTGATCTCATCTAGTCGTGCCTGGGGGGGAACTAAAGTTCAGCCTCTCCCGAGAGATCCCAGGACCCAGATGAGTTTTCCCTTTCCCAGGAAGGTTTCACAGCTTGGGCATTTTAGCCTCCCCTGCTGTTAAGCTCAAGAAAATTAGAGCCACCACTGAACTGGTCCAGCTCCTCTATTTGAAAGATGAGGGAACGCTCAGCACGTTAAAGGCAGAGCAGGGATACGAGTCCTCCTCCGAGCCCTTTTGCCCCTTCCGCCATGTTCACAGGCTCTTCTCCAAAAGCCTCTTGATGCTTAGGACCCCTCAGAAAACGTTCACCCAGCTTACTCTTATGGAGTGCAGGCCCCCAGTTGATCTCTACCCACGTAACCGCCTACCATCCCAAGGCAATGTGGGAAGAGGCACCTCCCGGGCCGGGGACATGGGTTGGAAGTTGTTAGCATTTTACAGATTAGATTAGGAGCAGTGGGCTAATCCAGCTGCTACATTTTCTTCTAATCAGGAACCCGAGGGAGGCTTCGAGACAGGATGTCCCAGATCACACACCAAGTTAGTTAGTGGTCCAGCTCAGCTGGGAGTCCAGATTCCCAGACCAGCGGGTGCTCTTCCCAGGATGCTGCCCCCCTCTTCCCACTCTCAGGCCTCAAGGGCTGCGCAGCCCTGGGTAAATGGAGCACAATGGTCTCATCCTGGAGCCTGCTTCCCGGGCTTTCCTTTCATCAAGGTCGCACGTCCTGGTAGCCCTTGTCCAAAGGAAGTGCCATCAGTTGCATCAGGGTATTTCTGTGCCAGTTAACTCCCCTCTGCACAGGCGCCTGGAAACACATGTGCTTTCCCAAGGCCTCGTCTCTATTGTATATCGGAAGGCCTTTCTTTGCAGTTCAAGGACCACCTCTGGATTTCACAGATTCCCTTTTCAGCTTCCAGCACCCGGCCGTTCGGCAGTGGTTAGGAACCGAGGGCTTGGCCATCCCATTCCTTCCATCTGGGGTGCCAGTGGCCACACGGACACTAAGCATGAAATCTTTCTTCGCAGCCTCGGAGGGCGTTAAGGCAGCTCCATTTGGCCTCTCCAGGGGGTCCTGGGAAAGTGTAGTCCTATGAAGATCGAAAGCTCACGCGAGCATTTGTAACAGATCTTCCACGTACAATTCCACTCGGGATGGCAGTAAGTCCGAGTTACTCACGAAGGGGCGCCCCAAAAGGGTCTGGACCCAAGTGGTCTGTGGAAACCACGAGTGGAGCTGGAAGGAAAACAGACCAAGATGGTGGGAGGGAAGGGGAGGCGTGGCCTGTTGAGGAGAGACAGGTTTCCAATGAGGCTACTAGGTACAGTGAGGCAACAAGCAGTGGCAAAGGTGAGCAAGGTGGGCACCTGGGTCTGAGTTCGGCTCCTAAGGCAGAACGCAGATGAGAACGTGGCCTTCCCGTTTCTTGTTGGTTTTGTCCTTTAATTTCACTCAGCTAATGGCGGTAAGAGCGAAGGAGGTTTCCCTCCACATTCTTTGCTTGTGTCCCCCTGCTTCCTCATCCTGTCTCACCGCCATCCGTCCTGCCTCCAGTGAATGTATGCTCAGGGAGCAAAATGCTTCTCTCAAGACCAAAGCCTTCTGGTTGCTTGAGCTCGCTAAACTCATCCATCGGGCGGGCGCCTCTTTCCGTTGCAGAGTCTAACACCAGCATCCCCTGCACCTCCACCCCTTTGGTTTCATTTGGCTTGGTTTGGGGGGTTCTTGTTGACCCTCCCCTGTTCTTATGATGTTTTGTCTCCTATGTGTGCCACAGTCTGGATCAGTCCACGGTAATGCCTTCTCCAACTTATAACTGTTCATGTACATTTATAAGGGAGCGTACACGAAATATCACCATACACAGGTGGGACCGGACATTCGGCTGGGTGGGCAGGGGCGGCAGGGGGACAGAGAAGGAGGGAGGGAGGGGGCGCAGCTCAGCCTCGGTCACATCTGCTCTGAATGTGGCGAGCGATCCAAGTCCTGGGTCAATGGATCCGTGAGGAGGAGGGCAATGTGGATTCCCTAGGCCCTGCTTTCCTTTAAGCCATGAGAGCAGGGTTTCCACGCTCTTTGGGCTCATGGCTGTGGCGTTGGTGGACCCAGTTCTTCAGGGGTCAGGCTGGTGGCAGTGCCAAAGAGGGCAGTGGGTATCCCAGCCAAGTAGACCTCGCTGATGTCACATGACCGGCTCCACGAAAAATACTGCTGCATGGTGTGACAGGGAGCATTGAACACCACAGGACCAATTTACCAATAGGTCATTGGTTGAACGAAGGCACGATTTTTATCGTGGGGTGTGTTCCAAACCTGGTTTTGATTGTAAAAGGGCTCTGTCTGAGTGTGACCTCCCAGGGGGTGCCTCAGCTTGGCACCCTGTCCCAAATCCAGGAATCAGAAGGGTTGCCAAGGGGTATCAGAGCAGTCCAAGTTAGCCCACAGTCAGGATCCTCGAGCCTACTATTTCCAGGCCACGAGAAGGAGGCTGTCTTAGACTGCCCTCCGAGTCCTCTAGTATTCCCTGGCGAGCTCCAAGGGATGAACAGTTATATAACGAAACAACTCCAAGTCATTGAGGTGGACAGACCCAGTGGGTAGCAATTGGTGAACAATTTATGGTCTCCTCCTTATTTCCTCCCTTCTTCTCCCATTCCCAACTCTTGCCCTCCTGCCCTCTCAATTCCCATTCTAGATCCGGGTGGTGAAAGCATTCCGTAGCTCCCTCTATGAAGGCCTGGAGAAACCTGCATCCAAGACCTCCATCCATAACTTCACGACGACGCCTGAGTTTCTGATCAATGACTACATCCACAACATCCCCCTCATCGACGACACTGACATAGAAGAGCTCGAGGAGCGCCTCCGAGCCAGCCCCCAGCCCACCTGCAATCAGAACAACAACGCCATAGACAGCGGCGTCCACGTGACCGCCGCCGACGTCAGCAAGCCGGCTACCTCTTCGCATCCCGGAAGCCCACTCAACAGCGTGGAGACTTCGCTCTAAGAGAAGCTCTCTCCTCTCCCACACACAGACATACACCCCCACACACTCACACGCGCTCAAATGTGCCCGCCTACCCCGAGGGGAAGATCTCCCGAGACTTTCCTTGCAGTCCTCGCAAGCAGCGGAACGAATTCAACCAATAAGGATTTGGCATGCCGGACGTTTGCTCATTCAGCCCGCGAGGTCTCACTTACTCAATAGAATGTGCTAGAGGTGGGGGCGGATGCCCTCCCTCCTTGGTTTCTTATTTGTGATCAATGATGAAAGAGATAACCTCCCCAACTCCCTGGTCTGTTGGGGGCTTAGACTCTGAGATGGGGTGGGGCGGGGGCGGGGAGGGGGGTTTTGTACACCCAGCGGGGTGGGCAGAATGGAATGGATTTGTAAGGGGGGACAACTGAGAGCAACTTCTTTGGTTTGGGCTGAGCTCAAGAGCCGGGAAGGATGCTGTGTGTGTGTGTGTGGATGGATGGATGGATGGATGGATGGATGGATGGATGGATGGATGACTAAATATAGATATAGATATTCCTTATTTTTCCTTCTCTCTTCAGTCCAGCAACTGGCCCGTCCACGGGAGCCACTTTCACACATATTTGCACCTTTTTCAGGCACTTTAATTCCGAAATGCCATCCTTTGTTGGAACAGGGATATTTTTTCAGGGAGAGAATTCTAGGTTGAAGTGTATTTTATTCCTTTCCCCTTCCCTCATATCTCTGTCCCCTCTGCCCTCCTTCCTGCTGTGTTCCTGAGAATACTTTTGGTGAGATACCATATTTCTAAGGGGGAAAATGGAGGGAGCTAAAAATACAGTTTACACTTTGAGATAGTGTAAGGGGGGAGGGAACCATGGCGGGTGGACGGGGCGGGGGGGGGGGGGGGGGGGACTTACCTTTAAACGGGTTTCATGGTTTCAAAGGAATGTACCAAAGTGTCTAATTGGAAACATCCCATCCAATCGAGGGAAGCTGAACTTTCAGTATTCCCTCGTCACTCTCATCCTAAGAATGTTCCTTATTTCTTTCTCCATCATCCCAATGCCTAGAACATGGCCTCTGGAGCAGAAGTTGCCAGTGCCTATTCAGGATCCATCCCAGACTCTTCGATTTATAACAGATACAAGCTAGCTCATTGCTGCAAACTCCTACTAGGGATCAATCGCTACTGGCAAGCTATTTGGAATCTCATCCAGACTTGGGTGAGATCCTTGGGACAAACAAAAAGGGAACTGAACTTGCTGTGTCCAAATGGCGTGCACGGGGCTCCAATGGCCCCGCACCCAGGAAAGACCCGGGAAAAGGAAATCGATTCCTCATCCGGCTAAGGATGCTGACAACACCCAGTCACCACCAAACCCAGGCCTGACACCAAGGAGCCGATGGCAAGAGATGAAAGTAAAGAGAGGCGCCAATCCGTGAAGTGCAGAAGATGCAAAAGGCCCGAGGACCAGGGTTCCAAGTCTCTAGGACTCTGGGTTGCCCTCTTTGCCCTGGGGGAGACTTAAAAGTTAGCACTGGACAATCAATCAGCTTTTGAGAAAAAGCATTTTACCTCTGGTCTGTTGCCTGCCACTAGACTCAAGGAATATGCTGGCTTTGGTGTCAATGAAGCACTTCTGGACACTTTCAAACCCCATATGTCAAAACCCCTCTTCTGATCTCTTCTAGCTCGGAGCATGTGCAGAGGAGAATGTCGAAACCCATTTACATTCAACTTTGTTTACTGTGGCTTTAAGGCAACATCAGGGGAGGCAAATGAAAAAAAGCCATCTGGAGGAATGGAGTCTTGTTTTTGTTTAAATAAAACCTGGGGGCTCTTGCTCCTGAGGCTACAAATCAGCTTTCTCTCCTGGGAAAGCTCGGTGATACACAGATCCCTTCTTTATGTGATGGCTGAAAAACACGTCTGTTTCCAACAGGCTACCCCGTCATTTCAAACTGTGGTCAGCCTAGTATTGCCTACTACACAGCTATGCCCACCCCACCCCCGTCTCTCTGTCTCTCTCACTCGGTCTCTGTGTCTCTGTGTCTCTCTCTCTTTGCCTCTCTCTGTGTGTCTGGCTCTGTCTATCTCTCCGTCTGTCTTTGTCTCTGTCCCTTTCTCTTTCCTCCTCTCTGCCTCTGTGTGTGTGTCTCTCTCTGTCTCTGCCTCTGTCTCTCTCTCTGGTCCTGGGCATAGGGTAAGCTTAAATTGGACATTCTCCTACATACTTTCAGGGCACTTTAAGTAATCTTCCTAGGCAGTGCCCAGTGCTCAAACGAGCACCAGACAGTGTTAAAGCTCATTCCATGAGACCATCCAAGGCGGGGGGGGGGGGGGGGGGGTCCATAGAGGAAGTCTGCAACCTGCCGCTGCCCCCACCTGAAAGAAAGCCAGAGATCCCAGACACACAGAAGCCTCTGCGGTCATTCACAGGGAGACATCTCTGCTGAGCAAAGGCTCGCCAAACAATTCTCTGGAGCATGAGCTCAACAAGATCCCAATTCAGCGTGTGTTGGGGAGGGGGCGACAGTAAGGGACTTCTTCCTTTTGCAACAGGAATGGCTGGCCGGATCTAGACATAGTGGCATTTCTTCCCAGCTCGCGGGCTCTTTCTTTTCCTCCCGAGATTACAGCCACGGTCTCCATTTGGCCTTTCAGGGCATCGCTTTGGATTTTTCTCGGTGACGCCTTGCTACCGGGGAGTCCTGATGGGAAGGAAACATGCCGATTTGGGTTTTCCCAGGATGCTAGAGAAATAGCTAAGGGGGGTGTGCGAGGAGTACTCAGTTTCCCTTTCCTCCTGCTGTTCCCTGCCGTGGGCTCCCTTCTTAGCAAAGGGGTGCTTTGTTCGTGTGGAAAAGCGGGATGTCCCAACCACAGCAGAGTCCTTCCGTTTACCTCCAGCTTTCACCCAGAAGAGAAGGCCCAGATGAGGGGACTCCAGTCCTGGCTACAATAAACAGCATTGCTTCCCACCCAAGCAAGGCGATTCCACTTGCTTTGAAACAGTCATTGTGTTGGAAAAAGTCAATCCCACCTTCAAATACCAGCTAGAGATAATTTAAAGCCATCCCTTCTTTCAAAAGGGCACACTGAGAATGTTCTCCATTTGTAAACTCTTTATCGCTCTCCCTGGTTGGGGCTTTCTTTACTTTTAGGCGATTCGATTTGTTAAGCATCTGCGTGTTCATGAAAATGAAACCGAACTCTTCCGTGTCTAATTCTAAGGAGAAAAGTGTGTGAGCACATGCACAGGCTTCTCGTCCGTCATCCGATATTGTAGATATATTGATAGAGCAAACAAGCAACTCTAGATTTAAAAACAGAAAAATCCCAAAAAAATCGCTGCTGTACAAGGTTGCTTCTTTCCTTTCCTTTGGGGGGAGTGGGGTTGAGGGGAGGCCGTGGGCTCTGGCGAGCCAGTGAATCTGTTCTTCACATCTACTTGGCTTATTCTGTCGGGTTTTCCAGATAAAACCAAACTGCGTCTCCGTTTTCTGGAAGAGGGAACCCCTCTCCTTACAAAGCATTATATTCTATTGAATGGCTCTATACACTTTGTTCCGATTATTAACTATGTTTGACATTTTATCTGCCTGTTATAAAATGAAACAAAATTATACTCAGAAAACAAGACGCCGCCTGTATAGTCATCGAAAGAAGAAAAGTCTGTACCGGAGTTTCTGAACTTGAAGACTAGGCCAACACTTTTTGTGTGTATAAAAATATGATGTATCCTGCATCTTGGCTTGGCCAGTGTGTGTTTCTTTGTGACTCCGTGACTTCTGGCGGCGTCCTTGCCAAACCCGGCTAACAATATAATTAGAGGCAGCACTGATGCGTGTCTCCCTGGCCCTGGAACAGCTTTAAGAAGCCATTGCACAGAGCAAAATGTGGGAGGAATGGGAAAGGGCACAATAGCATCCACTCCTCTACTTCCTTATCATCCCGCTGCACAGATGGGGAAACCCGGGCCAAGCAACCTGCCCAAGGCCACATAGCTAGTGAGTGGCAGTGCCGGAATTCGAACCTGGGTCCCCTGACAGTGCACTGGTCTAGGGCTCTTTCCACTCTGCCATGCTGCCTGTGTATCCTAGCAAGTCTCTAGAGGATCTAGCCACAGAAAGGTGGCCTTCCACCTCCTCCATGTGCACTCCGTCGGTCGGAATTCCAGGAGGGGAAGGAGTAGCCAGATGGAGATGGAAGTGGGAGGGTGGCCACCACACTAGCAGACAGACTGGTTTTGTCCAAGGTTAGGGAGAGAGAAATAACCGGGGCGCCCAGCTTTCTCCTGGACGCTAACAGGGCCGGCCAAAGAGAAAACACACAAACGGGAGGCCAGCCCAGGGGAGTCTCCCTCGGAGTTTGGTGGCTGCCTCAGCATTCCCAGAGGTGGGCAGGCAGTGCTTCCACCCGTACTCTGACACTTCACCAGTTCCCAAGGCCCCAGACTGGCCTGTGGGCAGTGAGCCTTCCAAGAAGCTTTGGCCAACACCAACATGTCAAAGCTCTCCCAGCCCATAACTTTTACAAGCCCGGGAAGACCTGCCAAGTTTGGGCCCCGGAAGCCCAGGGTCAACAAGGGCCATGCCCCAATGAGGCAGGAGAAAGCTGGCAGAGGGCACGACTGTGCCAAGCAAGCTTTACAAAGGGCTCTAAACAAGAAGCCCCCAGCAAGAGTCGAAAGTAACCAGATTTGTATAGGGCAGGCCCCAGTGGGTGAGGGACTGCGAGAGGGTGTGTGAAGAACTGTCTAACGGGTGATGGAGAGCACCCTTCTCTTTCCAGGGAGCTATGAAACACACACAAATATATATATTTATATTTAAACCCTCACCTTCCATCTTAGAATCAATACTAGGTATTGGCACCAAGGCAGAACAGAGGTAAGGGCTAGGCAAGGGGGGTCAAGTGACTCACTCAGAGCCACCCAGCTACGAAGCTTCTGAGGTCAAATTTGAACCCAGGACCCCCTGTCTATAGACCTGGCCCTCAATCCACTGAGCCACCCAGCTGCCCCAGGATATACTTTTAAAAAAAAAACCCTCTTCGCATCTTAGAATCGATACTGTTTCAGTTTGAAGACAGAAGAGCACTAAGGGCTAGGCAATGGGGATGAAGTGACTTGCCCAGGGTCACACAGCTAAAAAATGTCAAAGGTCACAATGGAACCCAGGACCTCCCATCTCTCTTAATCTACTGAGTCACGCAGCTGCCCTCTGAAGTAGATATTTTAAGAAATCTTCTCCAGGTTCTTTTTTTTTTTTTAAGCAAAACAGTAACCAGTTCTCTCTGGGATGGGCATTGTAGAACCTTGAATGGAGACAAAAGTATTTCCTTATTTAGCAAATATAATCACCTATCATGTGTGAGACCATATACTGGGGAGAGAGGTGTACAGATCTACAAAGGGGCCTAACATTCATGAAGTTCGTACTGTGTAGCAGTAAGGAGCAGCACAGTGCTTTATGGGTACTAAACATACATTGTATGTAACTTGCCAGTTCATCCATCTCAATGAGCCCGGTACTAACATCATTAGGGATTTAAGAAAAAGAAAGAAACTGAGTCACAGAGCAGGGGCAGAACTGGGTCTCCAGCCTGCGACTTCTGACTGCTACACCATGCCCTTTGTCATCTTTCGGCCCATAGCTATTTATATAGGATTATCTCTTTTTCTATGTGTAGGGTTATATATGGGGTTAGATGGTCGTTCTGTGTGCATGTACTGAATAGGCATATATTTCTTTTCTAGAGTATATTATTCTGTTATAAATGCCTCACCAAGCACACGTCTGTCACGGCATCTTCTTACATATACACACTGTACAGGATAACAGGATAATGTAGTCACCTGGGCACGCACTTCAGAGCTTCGAGCACCATTCGGGGACAAAGAGACTGGCCAACAGCGACCTGCTAGAGTGTATAATGATCACGTGACAGACTGCCGGGCCAGTGATGGAAGTCCGGTTCCATTTCTTCTAGTTCCATCTACGCTGTTAAAGTCCCTGCTCAAATACGTTCAGAAGCCTGTTGCTTTGTGAACGCTGTACAGAGAGGAGCGTATAAAGCCCAGGGGAAGCTGAGCGGCCATTTCTTCCGCTGGGGCGCCATGTTGACTTTTTTAACCAGCATTTCGGATTCGGCGCTGGCGGGCTCGGAGATGCTATTTCGCCCCGCGTGTTGGCCTGCAAAAGGCCCTCGCCGGAAAACAAGGGCCCGAGCCCCAGGCCTACAGATCGTAGGGCGGCCTTTCTGCGGCTGCCCACAAGGCCGTTCCCGAGCTGGCAGCGGTAAAAGGCAGGTTCTCGGGGACGGAAAAGAAAAAGCAGCCACCACACCACCACGCTGCTCGCGAGCTCTGAAGTGCACCTCGGGGAGAGCCTCTCGTCCAACACAAGAGACCTATTGCCCGCCGCCCGCGTGCTCCCGTGACAGGAATCCCTGCCGCTCCTGGACGGCCGCTACTAAATACGAGCCGGTTCCTGTGGAAAACTATTTCATAGGCCGAGTCGAAGTCTTGGCCAGGAACGGCTTAAAGAAAGCAGAGGTTAGGCGGGCGGACGCCAGGCCAGAAGGGGCCGGCCCTCCACTATCCCCCTCAGCCTCTGCCCAACCCCAGCAGCGATTGGGGGGGGCTAGGAGGAGATGCCGCTGCCTGGGGGCTTCCCCACAATTCCTGCGCCAGGCTTCTTTCATCCCGGCCAGGAAGGAAGAAGGTGCTAATACTCACACCGAGTAAGTAGCGCTCTTCTCCTTTCTCCCCATTTATCAGATAAAGAAATTGAGGCTGAGGGAGGCTACTTGCCCAGGGCCACACGGATAGTAAGTGCCTGAGGCACGATTTGAATTCTGCTTCTGGATCAGCCCACTGCTGCCCAGTTACCTTTAACATCTATATCGGGAGGGCAGGCAAGTGAAAGAAGATGGAGGGGCAAGCTTCACTTTCAATATAGGCCTGATGAATCACAGCCAATTGCCCGGAAAGTGAGTGTTTGCTCCCAGACGGAACCAAACGCTTCCTGAGCATTTCCCCTATCTTTCCCCATTCTAGACACTAGAAGGGCTGGAAACAGAAACAAGATGGTCTCCTTCCCCTCAGATAAAGCCCTCCTGACTGAGCCGTTCAAATGAGACACAGCAACAAGTCAAGCCTCTTGGAGATCAGCTTTCACGTTAAAGATCATGTCCAGGGACAGCTAGGTAGATCAATGGATAGAGTCAGGCCTGAAGATGGGAGGTCCTGGATTCAAATTTGACCTCAAGCCATTTCCTAGCTCTGTGACCCTGGGCAAGTCACTGAGCCCCCATTTTGCCTAGCCCTTACTCTTCTTTTGCCTTGGAACCTATACTTGGTATCATTTTTTTTTAAACCCTTACCTTCCGTCTTGGAGTCAATATTGTGTATTGGCTCCAAGGCAGAAGAGTGGTAAGGGCTAGGCAATGGGGGTCAAGTGACTTGCCCAGGGTCACTTGGTATCATTTTTTAAGATAGAAGGTAAAGGGTTAAAAAAAAAGCTCCTGTCCATTAGAAGTAAGGCCAGCCTGATTATACTGTATGGTCATAGCTGATAGCATGAAGAATCCATTAGACTGCGAACCTCTTGATAATAAGGACTATTTGGCCTTGCTTGATCTATTCCCAGCACTTAGCACAGTTTGGCCATTTTTCAGTTGTATCAGACCCTTCGTGACCCCCATTTGAGGTTTTCTTGACAAAGGTGCTGGAGTGGTTTGCTATTGCCTTCTTTAGCTCATTTGATAGGTGAGGAAACTGAGGCAAACAGGTTTAAGTGACTTGCTCAAGGTCACACACAACTAGTAAGTGTTTGAGGTCAAATTTGAACCCAGGTCTCCCTGTTTCCAGGCCCACTGTTCAATCCACTGCTGTGCCACCTAGCTGTCCCTTAGTGACTTGGGAAGTGTCTTGTTACTGAAACTAGTCTCCCTACCCACATGGTGCTAGTTGTCAGTGCGGTACAATGGAAAGAGTAATCAGGGAAGCTGGGTTTGAATCCTGCCTCTGCATAACCTTGAGCAAGTCAGTCTACCGCTCTCTGCCTCCGTTTCCCTCTCTGCAAAATGAGGGGCTTGAGCCAGATGGATTCTGAGGTCCTTCTAGCTCTAGGGCTAGGATCATATGAATGGCTTTCAATAAGTCATTTCCCCTTCCTGGTGCCTCAGTTTCCTCCTATGTAAAAGGAGACGATTGCCTTGCAAGATCTCTGAAGCCTCTTGCAGACCTAGATCATGGGCATGGCTTCTTTTTTTCCAATCAGAATGAAGGCAAATGGCCTTGGAGTTGAGAACTGTGTGGCATCACTGGAGATCACTGGCACCCCTCAGGGAAATGAAAACTCGGCGTTGGCAATCCCAATCCAAAGATAGCCTTGTGTACAAGAGGGAGGTTTTGGACTTACCTCGAGACAGGCTGTGCCCTATGAACAGGCCAGTCATGATATCACATTCACTTTTGTTCCGGTTGCCTTCCCAGGGAGCCAATGGTCTTCAGAGAAGTTAGTCCACACCAACGTGTTTAACCACAAACACTGTTGCTCTTGGGCACTAGGAGCAACCCTGTTCCACTTCTGGCTGAAATAAAGGACAGGCTGCTTCAGTGATAGGAAAGAAACATGTATCCAAGGGAGTGCCTCCCTGAGAAGCAATCCTTCCTCCCTCTCCCCCACCCCCCCGGGGCCCAGTGCTGCTCCTTCTTGCTGCTCCAAAGTCCTCTGGGATTTCTAGGAGTCACTGCTCGGCTACGTCCCCCACACTGGCCACAGAAGGCAAAAATCCCATCTACCCTCATTGGACAAAGAGGAGATTCAGAAGAACAAGGCCCAGTCAAGTCAAGTGCCAGGACCCTTGTGTAAAAGGCGAGCACTGAACTATGGAACCCCAGCTTCGGTGTTCTGTGGTTTCATGGGAGAATGTCAACAAGGGGTCAGGGAAAGGCAGCCACCATGGCTCCTGCTGCACCCTGGGTGGCAAGGGGAGGAAACCCAGCCTTAGAGAACAGCACCTTCCCCACTCCCACCTCCACCAGGCAGGCCATCTCCATTCATTGTCCAGCACATGATGTTCACAAGTCAGGCAGTGCCTGTGCTGGAAATAAATAGCACTGCAACCCAGGGAACATTTCCAATTTATGTGGCCACTTGAGGTGGCAGGCAGAAAGATGCCCTAAAACACATCCACAAGCCAGGCTGTTTTATAAATAACCCAAGAATTGGAATCAAAGGTAACTAGAACTACCGAGAAAAGACAGGTCACCGCCAGGGGGTTACATCATCCTTTATTAGACAAAATAAAAGAGAGTTCGTCCATGTGGGAAGCTTATGCATGCCTTAAGCTTGCCTTTACAAAATGTCTCAAGGAGAGTCAAATATGCTACTGCGGTTTTCATCTGAACAAAGAGATGCAGTCTACAACCAAGCCAAAGGGCTCCCGGCGTGCCAAAGGTAACCAAAGGTTCAGAACACCATATTCCTCACTCAACCCAGACCACTTCACGTGTCGTAGTACCACGTCGCAAAAAATGGCAGCCCCGAGGAATTCAAGGAAACTTGAAAATATTTCCATTAATTAATGCCGAGCAAAGAAAAGAGAAGCAGAAGACAACTGGGGGTCATTTACAATTATAATTGCCTGGAGGCAGCTAAGTGGCTCAGTGGATAGAGAGCCAGGCCTAGAGATGGGAGGTCCTGGCCTCAGACACTTCCCAGCTGTGTGACCCTGGACAAGTCACTTCACCCCCATTGCTTAGCCCCTACCGCTCTTCTGCCTTGGAACCAATATTTAGTATTGATTACAAGATGGAAGGAAAGGGTTAACAAAGTTACTAAAAAACCAACCCAGAATGACCTTTAGATATCAACTAATCCAACTCCTTCATTTTACAAAGAAGGAAACGAAGGCCCAAAAGGAACAAACAACCTGCCTAAAACCTGTGACTTAGAAACAAACATAGCACCTGAGTCACCTGCCTCTTTCCAATAATCAACTCATTTTTTTCTACTTTCTAACTCAGTTGAAAGAATAGAGTGGTTCAATATATCTAGATTTCCTGCATCTCTCCCCTCTCAACTCCTTCTCTTGTTTGGAAAGTTTCTTTATAGGAGCACTAGAAAAGTTTGCATATGAGCATCTGAAGAGCACATGTCTGACCAACAATGAAAGCAGAGATGTCAAAATCAAGGGACTCGGGACAGTTAGGTGGCCCAGTGGGTAGAGAGCCATACCTCAAGTTGGGAAATCCTGGGTTCAAATATGGCCTCAGACACTTCCTAGCTGTGGGACCCTGGACAAGTCACTTCACCCCGTCTGCCTCAGTTTCCTCAACTCTGAAATGAGCTGGAGAAAAAATAGCAAACCACTCCAAAATCTTTGCCAAGAAAACCCCAAATGGGGTCATGAAAAGCCACACAAAACTGAAGACAACTGGACAACGACAGCAAAGTGTGATCAGAAACCCAAATACAAAAAGCCATGGTGGCCCTCAAAACCCCCTTAAGTTCATAAAAACATGACCTTGGTGGCCATACTAACTCTCTGAGCTAGTTGGAGCAGGAGCTCCAATTCTTTTTTTGCTCTCTGTTGCAATCCCTCCCTTCCAAAGGGAGTCTTTCCGAAGAGTAGCTACAGGAAGACAGGAAAACCATCCTGCTTCCTCTATTTAAGTAGACGTGCTTATCCTTGTTCCAGAGAGGAAGGAGACTTTTAGGCAGACCTTAAAAGAGGAGCTATGCATAATAAAAATGACAATCCTACCCAAATTAATTTACTTGTTCAGTGCCATACCCATTGAACTACCAAAAAAACTTTTTTACTGAATTAGAAAAAACCATAACAAAGTTCATTTGGAAGAACAAAAGATCAAGGACATCCAGAAAATCATGAAAAAAATGCAAAGGAAGGAGGCCTTGCAGTCCCAGATCTCAAACTATACTATACAGCAGGGGTCATCAAAACAATTTGGTACTGGCTAAGAGACAGAAAGGAGTATCAGTGGAATAGACTTGGGGTAAATGACTTCAGCAGAACAGTCTATGATAGGTCCAAAGATCCCAATTTGGGGGACCAAAACCCACTATTTGATAAGAAACTGCTGGAAAAAATTGGAAGACAGTATAGGAGAGATTAGATTTGGATCAACATCTCACACCCTACACCAAAATAAACTCAGAATGGGTGAATGACCTGAATATAAAGAATGAAACTATAAGCAGATTAGGCAAACACAGAATAGTATACTTGTCAGATCATTGGGAAAGGAAAGACTTTAAAACCAAACAAGAGCTAGAAAAAAATCACAAAATGTAAAATCAATAATTATGATTGCATCAAATTAAAAAGGTTTTGTACAAACAAAACTAATGCGTCCAAAACCAGAATGGTAGCAATCAATTGGGAAACAATCTTCATAACAAAAACCTCTGACAAAGGTCTAATTACTCAGATTTATAAAGAGCTAACCCAATTGTACAAAAAATCAAATCATTCTCCAATTGATAAGTGGGCAAGGGAGATGCATAGGCAATTTTCATTTAAAGAAATCAAAACTATTAATAAGCACATGAAAAAGTGTTCTAAATCTCTTATAATCAGAGAGATACAAATCAAAATAACTCTGAGGTATCACCTCACCCCTAGCAGATTGGCTAACATGACAGCAAAGGGAAGTAATGAATGCTGGGGGGGGGGGGATGTGGCAAAGTCTGGACACTAATGTATTGCTGGTGGAGTTGTGAATTGATCCAACCATTGTGGAAGGAAATTTGGAACTATGCCCAAAGGGTGCTCAAAGACTGCCTGCCCTTTGATCCAGCCATAGCACTGCTGGGTTTGTACCCCAAAGAGATAATAAGGAAAAAGACTTGTACAAGAATATTCATAGCTGCACTCTTTGTGGTGGCCAAAAATTGGAAAATGAGAGGATGCCCTTCAATCGGGGAATGGCTGAACAAATTGTGGTATATGTTGGTGATGGAATACTATTGTGCTAAAAGGAATAATGAAGTAGAAGAATTCCATGGGGACTGGAACAACCTCCAGGAAGTGATGCAGAGTGAGAGGAGCAGAACCAGGAGAACATTGTACACAGAGACGGACACACTGTGGCACAATCGAATGTAATGGACTTCTCCATTAGTGGCAATGCAGTGACCCTGAACAACTTGGAGGAATCTTAGAGAAAAATCACTATCCACATTCAGAGGAAAAACTGTGGGAGTAGAAACACCAAATAAAAACAACTGCTTGAATACATGGGTCAAAGGGATATGGTTGGGGATGTAAACTCTAAATGAACATCCCAGTGCAATCATCAACATCATGGAAATAGGTTATGATCAAGGACACAAATAATACCCAATGAAATTGCTCATCGGCTGTGGGAAGGGTGGTGGAGGGGAGGGAGGGAAATAATAGAATTATTGTAAACAAGGAATAATGTTCTAAATTGACTAAATAAACTAATTCAAATGGAAAAAAAGAGGAGCTATGGGAGAACAAAGAAACCCAAAGAAGGAATCTACACCACCTCCTCCCCCATTGAAAAGTTCTATATCATTGAGCCTATATTTCATTTTTCAGTCAGGCCCAACCGGGTTCAAATTTCTCCTCAGACACCTCCTAGTCCTAGCTAGTAGGTGACCCTGGGCAAGTCACTCAAACCCACCCCCCATTGCCTAGCCCTTACCTCTCTTCTGTCTTGGAACCCATACTTAGTATTGGGTTAAAAAAAATCAAAGATCTATTGTTCATTAAAAAAGAAGAAGCGACTTCCGGTCAAGATGGCGGCTTAGAGAAAGCTAAAGTTCAGATCTCTGGAAACCCTTCCCTACCGAACTCAAACTATATGCTCCTAAGGCACCGAAATTCAAAACAAACAACAGCATAGACCCCGGGACCTGGACCTGGATCAAAAGGTATGGCCCCCCCCAAAAAAGCCAGAACACGAGATCACTCGGACCTAAGGGGTAGGCAGAAGGAAGGTCCCAGGACCCATCCGCCCAACCCAGAGCGCTGAGTCCAAGGCAGCAGAGGGAACCTCAGAGCCTCAGGGCCGGCTATCCTGAAGGCCGCTTACTGAAAACAACCTGACCCAGTCCCGGGGGCACCCAGACAGCAGGGAAACAGAAAGAGACGGGGGAGCCTGCAGCCCCCTGGCTGGCTCCTTCCATCCAAGTCTCAAGGTCCCTGCCTCAAAGCATACTCAGTTCAACCCAGAGAAAGTTAATCTTATCAGGAGCCCTCCAAGCTCCAGGAAACCGCGGCCCCTCCCCCCTCAGAGTGCTGGCTCTCCTGGCCAGCTAAGGCACAGAAACAAACACCCCGAGGAAAGGGCCAAGCCAGGCTCAGAGCGTGGAAGTAAGGCAACAGAGAAGCATCGGGAGGGAACTGAGGAGGGCAGTAACACGGAAACACCAACAATTCCTGGCTTCCCCAGGAAGACAGAACAACAACTGTATAGAAAGGACAATCTGCCTAGGGCTAAAACCTCTGAACACCAGACAGAGATAAGAAAAGCTAGTCCTCTCCACTCAGATAGAGATGGCAAACTCCACAGAAGCACAAAAGCCCTAAAATTCCAAGAAAAACAAGAAGGGGGCGACTTTGGACACATTTTATGGAGCAAAAATACAAAATACAGAGGAGATAGAAGAGGAAACACAAGCAAATGCCCCAAAACCTTACAAAGGAAATGGAAACTCTCCACAAACCCATGAAGAATTTGAATCGGAAAGGATCAAAAAGATGGGAGCCTTCTGGGAGGAAAAGTGGGAAATAATGCAAAAGAAATTCATGCATCTACAAAACCAGTTTGACCAAACTGAAAAGGAAAACCAGGCTTTAAAGGTCAGAATTAGGCAACTCGAAGACAATGAGCAGGTAAAAGAGAAAGAATCAATAAAGCAAAGCCAAAAGATCAAGAAATTAGAAGAGAACATAAAATATCTCACTGACAAGGTGACAGACTTGGAAAATAGAGGGAGAAGAGATAATTTAAGAATAACTGGACTTCCAGAAAAGCCAGAAATAAACACCAAACTCGACATCGTAATACAAGATATAATCAAAGAAAATTGCCCAAAGATTCTAGAACAAGGGGGCAATAGAGCCACTGACAGAGCTCACAGAACACCTTCTACACTAAATCCCCAAAAGACAACTCCCAGGAATGTAATTGCCAAATTCCAAAGCTTTCAAGCAAAAAAAAAATCTTACAAGAAGCCAGAAAAAGACAATTTAGATATAAAGGAATGCCATTCATGGTCACACAAGACCTTGCAAGTTCCACTCTGAATGACTGTAAGATATGGAACATGATTTTCAGAAAGGCAAGAGAGCTGGGTCTTCAACCAAGAATCAGCTATCCAGCAAAACTGACTATATACTTCCAAGGGAAAGTATGGGCATTCAACAAAATAGAAGATTTCCAAGTTTTTGCAAAGAAAAGACCAGAGCTCTGTGGAAAGTTCGATATCAAAAAACAAAGAGCATGGAATACCTGAAAAGGTAAATATGAAGGAAAGGGAAAAGGAGAAAAATGTTATCTTTTTCTTTTATCCAAACTCTCTTCTATAAGGACTACATTTATATCAATCTATGTATACTAACATGTGGGGAAAATGTAATGTGTAAATAGGGGGAAAAGAAAGACCAAATAGAATAATCTTTCTCACACAAAGATTCACACGGGAAGGGGAGGGGAAGAAAACTCCTATAAGGAGAGGAAGAGAGTTTTTACTTAAACCTTACTCTCAGGGAAATCAACTCTGAGAGGGAAGAACATCCAGATCCATTGGGATCGTGAATTCTATCTTACCCAACAAGGGAAGGGAGAAGGGAAAACCAAGGGGGGAGGGGGGAGGGAACAAAAAGGGAGGGACTAGAAAGGGAAACATATCAAGGGAGGGGACAAGGGGGATTGATTTAAAGTAAATCACTGGACTAAAAGGTAGAGCTGAAGAAGAAAGGTTAGAATTAGGGAAGGATATCAAAATGCCAGGGAGTCCACCAGTGACAGTCATAACTTTGAACGTGAATGGGATAAACTCACCCATAAAACGTAGACGAATAGCAGAATGGATTAGAATCCAAAACCCTACCATATGTTGTCTTCAAGAAACACACATGAGGCGGGTAGACACCCACAAGGTCAGAATTAAAGGATGGAGTAAGACCTTCTGGGCCTCAACTGACAGAAAGAAGGCAGGAGTTGCAATCATGATATCTGATAAAGCCAAAGCAAAAATAGACCTGATCAAAAGGGATAGGGAAGGTAATTATATTTTGTTAAAAGGGAGTATAGACAATGAGGAAATATCACTAATCAACATGTATGCACCAAATGGTATAGCATCCAAATTTTTAATGGAGAAACTAGGAGAATTGAAGGTGGAAATAGACAGTAAAACCATATTAGTGGGAGACTTGAACCAACCACTATCAAATTTAGATAAATCAAACCAAAAAATAAATAAGAAAGAGGTAAAAGAAGTGAATGAAATCTTAGAAAAATTAGAATTAATAGACATATGGAGAAAAATAAATAGGGATAAAAAGGAATACACCTTCTTCTCAGCACCACATGGCACATTCACAAAGATTGACCATACATTAGGTCACAGAAACATGGCACACAAATGCAGAAAAGCAGAAATAATAAATGCAGCCTTTTCAGATCACAAGGCAATAAAAATAATGATCAGTAATGGTACATGGAAAACCAAATAAAAAACCAATTGGAAATTAAACAATATGATACTCCAAAATCATTTAGTTAGAGAAGAAATCATAGAAACAATTAATAATTTCACCGAGGAAAATGACAATGGCCAGACATCCTTTCAAACCTTTTGGGATGCAGCCAAAGCGGTAATCAGAGGTAAATTCATATCCCTGAGTGCATATATTAACAAAGTAGGGAGAGCAGAGATCAATCAATTGGAAATGCAAATAAAAAAACTCGAAAGAGATCAAATTAAAACCCCCCAGCAGAAAACCAAACTAGAAATCCTAAAAATTAAGGGAGAAATTAATAAAATCAAAAGTGATAGAACTATTGATTTAATAAATAAGACAAGAAGCTGATACTTTGAAAAAACAAACAAAATAGACAAAGTACTGGTCAATCTAATTAAAAAAAGGAAAGAAGAAAAGCAAATTAACAGCATCAAAGATGAAAAGGGAACATCACCTCCAATGAAGAGGAAATTAAGGCAATCATTAAAAATTACTTTGCCCAATTATATGGCAATAAATACACCAATTTAGGTGATATGAATGAATATATACAAAAATACAAACTGCCTAGACTAACGGAAGAAGAAATAGAATTCTTAAATAATCCCATATCAGAAAATGAAATCCAACAGGCCATCAAAGAACTTCCTAAGAAAAAATCCCCAGGGCCCAATGGATTCACCAGTGAATTCTATCAAACATTCAGAGAACAGTTAATCCCAATACTATACAAACTATTTGACATAATAAGCAAAGAGGGAGTTCTACCAAACTCCTTTTATGACACAAACATGGTACTGATTCCAAAACCAGGCAGGTCAAAAACAGAGAAAGAAAATTATAGACCAATCTCCCTAATGAATATAGATGCAAAAATCTTAAATAGGATACTAGCAAAAAGACTCCAGCAAGTGATCAGAAGGGTCATCCACCATGATCAAGTAGGATTTATACCAGGGATGCAGGGCTGGTTCAATATTAGGAAAACCATCCACATAATTGACCACATCAACAAGCAAACCAACAAGATTCACATGATTATCTCAATAGATGCAGAAAAAGCCTTTGATAAAATACAACACCCATTCCTATTAAAAACACTAGAAAGCATAGGAATAGAAGGGTCGTTCCTAAAAATAATAAACAGTATATATCTAAAACCATCAGCTAATATCATCTGTAATGGGGATAAACTAGATGCATTCCCAATAAGATCAGGAGTGAAACAAGGATGCCCATTATCACCTCTACTATTTGACATTGTACTAGAAACACTAGCAGTAGCAATTAGAGAAGAAAAAGAAATTGAAGGCATCAAAATAGACAAGGAGGAGACCAAGTTATCACTCTTTGCAGATGACATGATGGTCTACTTAAAGAATCCTAGAGATTCAACCAAAAAGCTAATTGAAATAATCAACAACTTTAGCAAAGTTGCAGGATACAAAATAAACCCGCATAAGTCATCAGCATTTCTATATATCTCCAACACAGCTCAGCAGCAAAAACTAGAAAGAGAAATCCCATTCAAAATCACCTTAGACAAAATAAAATACCTAGGAATCTATCTCCCGAGACAAACACAGGAACTATATGAACACAACTACAAAACACTCTCCACACAACTAAAACTAGACTTGAGCAATTGGAAAAAACATTAACTGCTCATGGGTAGGACGAGCCAATATAGTAAAAATGACAATCCTACCCAAACTTATCTATCTATTTAGTGCCATACCCATAGAACTTCCAAAAAATGTCTTTACTGATTTAGAAAAAAACATAACAAAGTTCATTTGGAATAACAAAAGATCAAGGATATCCAGGGAAATAATGAAAAAAAAACACATATGATGGGGACCTTGCAGTCCCAGACTTTAAGCTATATTACAAAGCAGCAATCATCAAAACAATTTGGTACTGGCTAAGAAACAGAAAGGAGGATCAGTGGAATAGACTGGGGGCAAGAGACCTCAGCAAGACAGCATACGATAAACCCAAAGATCCCAGCTTTTGGGACAAAAATCCACTACTCGATAAAAACTGTTGGGAAAATTGGAAGACAGTGTGGGAGAGACTAGGAATTGATCAGCACCTCACACCCTACACCAAGATAAATTCAAAATGGGTGAAAGACTTAAACATAAAGAAGGAAACCATAAGTAAATTGGGTAAACACAGAATAGTATACATGTCAGACCTTTGGGAGGGGAAAGGCTTTAAAACTAAGCAAGACATAGAAAGAGTCACAAAATGTAAAATAAATAATTTTGACTACATCAAATTAAAAAGCTTTTGTACAAACAAAACCAATGTAACTAAAATCATAAGGGAAACAACAAACTGGGAAAAAATCTTCATAAAAACCTCTGACAAAGGTTTAATTACTCAAATTTATAAAGAGCTAAATCTATTGTAAAAAAATCCAAGCCATTCTCCAATTGATAAATGGGCAAGGGACATGAACAGGCAGTTCTCAGCCAAAGAAATCAAAACTATTAATAAGCACATGAAAAAATGCTCTAAATCTCTTATAATCAGAGAAATGGAAATCAAAACAACTCTGAGGTATCACCTCACACCTAGCAGATTGGCTAACATGACAGCAAAGGAAAGTAATGAATGCTGGAGGGGATGTGGCAAAGTAGGGACATTAATTCATTGCTAGTGGAGTTGTGAACTGATCCAACCATTCTGGAGGGCAATTTGGAACTATGCCCAAAGGGCTATAAAAGAATGTCTACCCTTTGATCCGGCCATAGCACTGCTGGGTTTGTACCCCAAAGAGATAATAAGGAAAAAGACTTGTACAAAAATATTCATAGCTGCGCTCTTTGTGGTGGCCAAAAATTGGAAAATGAGGGGCTGGCCTTCGATTGGGGAATGGCTGAGTACATTGTGGTATATGTTGGTGATGGAATACTATTGTGCAAAAAGGAATAATAAAGTGGAGAAATTCCATGGAGACTGGAACGACCTCTAGAAAGTGATGCAGAACGAGAGGAGCAGAACCAGGAGAACATTATACACAGAGACTAATACACTGTGGTATAATCGAACGTAATGGACTTCTCCATTAGTAGCGGTGTAATGTCCCTGAACAATCTGCAGGGATCTAGGAGGAAAAACACTATTCATAAGGAGAGGACAAACTGTGGGAGTAGAAACACCAAGGAAAAGCAACTGCCCAACTACAGAGGTTGAGGGGACATGACAGAGGAGAGACTCTAAACGAACACTCTAATGCAAATACTAATAACATAACAATGGGTTCGAATCAAGAACACATGTGATACCCAGTGGAATCGCGTGTCAGTAGGGGGGGAAGAAAATGATCTTTGTCTTTAATGAACAATGTTTGGAAATGATCAAATAAAATATTATTTTTAAAAAAAAAGAAGAAGAAGAATATGACACATAACAACGGCAATGAAAGTCTCCGGATATTCACCATGGCAACCAGCAACGTTTCTGTAGCCAAGGCAAAGACAAAGGGAACATCAGTCCTTTGGACCAAGAGCCCAAGTAATATTGGCATGATGTACCTTATTCAAAGGGCAATACTTCACCCAGCTCCTATTGACTTATTTTGGAGTCAATTTTAATGAGCTTAGCCATTCACTTTTGGAGCCCAAAGAAGATTAAAAGCAGCAATAGAGAACCTGAGGCTGGGTTTGGGGTCCAGTTGAAAGGTAGGATGGGAACTGGGACTGCGGCTGAGGGCAAATGAAGTGAAAGCACCAAAACCCAAAGGAGAGGAGCTACCCCTCCATTCACTAAATAATACTTTTGATGCACCGAGATACTGTTTTCCATTGGTTGCCTCACCACCTCCCTGGATCCGTGCAGTTAATTTACAAAGTTCACACCAAGAATGTTTGATAGTCTATGTGGAGTTAGAGAGATACAGCCAAAAAGATCAGGGGCAGTGTTGCAAGATCAGTGGCCATTTGGCATTTCTGAAATTGTGGGAATTGGACAGACCATACTAAAAAGCCTTGTGGTACATTTGTATGTGTTCTTTAAAAAGAGTGAGATAGATAGAGATGGATGGATGGATGGATGGATGGATGGATGGATGGATGGATGGATGAATGGACAGATGGATGGATGGACAGAAGGATGGACGGACAGACGGATGGATGGATGGATGGATGGATGGATGGACGGATGGATAGGAGACAGAGATATAGATAAGATAACAGGTAGTCTCAGTAGAGATTGCTGGGAAGTGATGGGCTGGCCAGAATGCTGGTCTCAATCTGGCCACTGACAGGTTTCAGCACTTAGGAAGCCTCTCTTGTGTTCTAAGACGAATTTGTTTGCCTGTTAGGAGACAGGATACACATAAATGTGTGACATACACATATACTTTTCCCAAGTAATGTCTATGTTCCTGAAAAAAATGACAGGAAAATCAGATTATTGCCATGAGGAAACTCACAGTGGTGAGTCTTTTGTCTTGGCAACGGTTTCTGCTTTCCAGCCCCAGTTTAGTTGAGTGTGGAGAGACTCGGCATCAAAAGCCCAGCGGCTTGCTAGGTGATCAAGTCTTCTACCATGGCAACCCACGGAACACAGAGGGCTACAGAAAGGCACCTTCTGCTTTTGTGGTGGAGGCAGAAGAGTGGTGGGAAAGGGATCAGAAGGGCTTCTAAATGTCAGATCTTTGTCCAGGGGAGGAATCTTTTGTAAACTCAAAGTTCATTTGGAAAGAGAACATGGAGCCCATTTTCCTTTGTGGAGCTTGAGGTTCTCATCTATTGGTCTACATAAAGCTGCCAGAGCAGGACATGAGACCTGCCGATCTGCTTAGGATGGGAGTCAGACCCCCAGAAATTTTAGAAGAGGGGAGAGATGTAATGAGGGAGGGTGATGACCACAACATAAAAGTTTGTTTCTGGACTCTAGGGTACATCAGAGAGGGGCCAGAGGCAGGAGTTGGGAGAGCACTCCAAGGAGACTAAGGAAGTATATGACTTTCAGATAAAGGGAGAGGGGAAATGTAGGAGATGAGTGATGAGCATTAGGCAGAAATGGAACAGAAGAGGACTTGGAAACAGAGGACAAACTATCTGAACTTAAGCCTGAAAACAGGCAGAAACCAGAAAAGGATATTCTTAAGAAGAGAAAGCAATAGAATCAGTGGCCGATGTAAGGATCATCATGAAAAGTAGATAAGGAGGAGGACCTCAAAAGCTAAAGGGACAGCTGGGTGGCTCAGTGCATAGAGAGCTAGGCCTGGAGATGGGAGGTTCTAGGCTCAAATCTGGCCTCAGACACTTCTCAGCTGTGTGACCCTGGGCAAGTCACTTACCCTCCATTGCCTAGCCCTTGCCACTCTTCTGTCTGGTAACCAATTCACAGTATTGATTCTAAGACAAAAGGTAAAAGATTTTTTTAAATGATTAGGTATAGATTGGAAGAAGAAAGAGGAAGCATGGAACCCAAATTCTATGCTGGGAAACGATGGTACCTGGAACAGTGAAACTTGAAAGTTGGCCAGAAGAAAAGAATATCTGGAGAACTAGAGGGAACTTTAGAGACCATTGAGTTCAAGCTTTTTCCCACATATAATATTAATAAAATTCTCAGGCCTCAATTCCCCACCTCTACAATGGAAAGAACATCTAATGCAGAGAGCCAATGAGGCTTAGGCTGTGGAGAAGCGAGTTGAATAGGCCCAAGGAGAAAAGGTTACTAGGTACAAGTTACTGTCAAGTGGCAAGCTACATTACCAACTTTCCAAGGTTCCCTAATGGTGGGTGTTTGCATTATCTGCCATCCACCAGTGTTTTACTGCTTTGGAAAGAGTGGGCAGCTCCACTCTGTGACAATGAAGGAAGAAGTCTAGCACTGCCAAAAATTGGGGCCTGGCCAAAGAAACAGGGACCTTCTCCGAGCAAGCCATGCTAATTCATCCCATTCTTTAGAGAGGTGAGGTGGTAGAGGGGAGATTCCAAAGACAATTGACCAGCTCACCTAGAGCAGCAGTCAGATGACCAGGTATATTTCCTGCTCATTTCCCGCTAAACGGGGCGACTAACCCTTCGCCTACCCTAAAACTACCACCTGGATTTTCCTGCCACCATGCTCTTGGCTCACACCATTCCCTCCATCTGGAATTTTATCCCCACCATATTCCTCCTGCCCATTGAAATCCTAGTATCTTTTCCAATGTAGCACCAATGTTTTGGCTCTCCATGTGGCATCCTGCAGCCTGTGCCCAGCCCAGGTGGATGTTTTCTTTCCTTCCTCAAAACTGGGAAAGTTTCTGTTAGCCTCTCCTATGCTTTTTATCTCCCCAAGATTGCAAGGTAGTGTTTGTCTCCCCTGGTTTTTGGAAGATGCCAACTGAATGGAATCATGAGGAAGGAAGTCCAATGGATGAAAAAGAAGCAATCCTTCGGGTTCAAAAAGCTTAAACCCTGCATTTGGGGGCCTAATCTCTAAAACTGCTACATATTCAGTTGCAGAAATCTTCTTCCCAGAAAACAAATGTGTTCCTGCCATGGATGAACAATGGAAGTGAGTAAGCATGGCAGGCTCTCTTCCAGCCGGATCTCCTCCCTGGTTTCCACCTCTAAGCACGGTACATAGGAAGGAGTCTGTCTGTCCAACTCCTAGGCTCTAGCTCGAAGGGAAAGGAAGAAGGACATTTAGGAAACTGGCAGTAGCAATGACAACGCCACCTTATTACACATGTTAAGTCCTCCCCCCGTCCCCAGCTGGTCACCCTTCTCCAGGCACCCATGGACAATTATTCCTCAAAACTTGTCTGGACAACATCCCACCCATGCCGAAGCTTTGCCTGTCTTCCCCCCTTCAAAAGCATTATGTCTTCTGAAGAATATCAGAGAATGCATGTGTGTGCATGTGTGTGTGCGTGTGTATGCGTGTTTCGAGAGCTGGGGAGGCATAAATCAAAAGTCTTCAGTCCATCCTTATAAACCATGAGCTCAGACTGCTCTCCTTTGAATTTGCATTTGACTTATCCTGAGGAGAGAGTCTTCTGCCTAACGCTTGACCCCCCCCCCCAGCCCCAACCTTCCTGGCATTGTTTTAAATGGCTCGTTCTAATCGGAATCCTGTACTGCTAAGTTAAATTGTACATAATTACAACCACTTGACTTTTCAAATTGTCTAAAGCCAGCTGAATTGGGAATCCACAAAAGCTCATAACACCCCGACATATTACAACGGTCGTACTTGCTGCCATTGCGCCCTTACGGTCCAAACTGAGTTCACAAGCAGCCCTTTCAGGGGCTTTCAGAAGATCTGGCATTTCCCCATCAACACAGACTCCCGCCTGGGATCCGAGATCGCCATCCTAGTAAGCAGCCACAAAGGAGCACAATGAACCCAGGGAACGTCACACACACACACACACACACACACACACACACACATGTGGAAATGAACTATGGAAGGGAGCAGAGTATGTGTGAGGCCTTGACCTGGAGTGACAGAACCTGATCTCTGATCTCCATCTTGCCACTGACTGACCTTGGCCTAGCGGCCCTGGAACTCCTCCTCGGGACTTAGCTTCCTCATTTGTAAAGTGGATGGATTCAGCATTCCATGTCACCAGAGAAAGATGGTGGCATGAAGAAAACTTGCTTAAAAGCACGGAAGGGCCAAAGGAAGGGATTTCTAGAGCCACTCCATCTAACATCCTACCCGTTTAAGAACCATGAGCAGGGGATCAAGGAAAGAGTGAGAACAACGATCTTCTGGTCCCTGAAACATGAACTTATGGTCCCACGGACTGGATTTGATGAATTCTCGGGACAAGGAACAAAGGCCTCAGCTTATTCCTGTCCCAGCTCCCTGAATGACCTTGCTGCTGTTCCCCACACTGTCTTCCGCTGTCCACAGACTCATTGGTGCATACTCTGTGTGGATGCTGGAAGGAGACACAGAAATGCAAAGCCCTTAACGTAAGTAATTCTCCCTTTCAGTTCCCAGAACCAGGAGGTCATCTCCAAAGGCTTACTTCTTGGAGTCAGCTACCTACAATGGAAGCAGGAGGGCTATGATGGTTGGGGGGGGGGTTCCCCCTTGTTCCTCTTTAGCAGTGATTTCCTGAGATCAGAGTCAATGGCATTTGTTTTTCAAATCCTTCACTGACAAGATGCTCAAGCTCCAGGCTCCTTTTGCTAGCAATGAAACCAGGACTGTTTTACTTACACCGTATTTACAAAACAACCACAGCAGCAGCAGCAGCCCTTCGTCCCAGTGGCCACCACGCGAGGTGGGAGCATTAGCCAAAAGGGTGAAGGAATCGAAAGGTTTCTTCCCAGCCTTAATGGGCCATTCTCGTGTCAATTAGCAACCCCCCCTCAGAAAATGCAGCTTTTCCCACAGCACAGAATGAACCAGCTCTAATATGCCGGGGCCATAAATCACGCACGCCTTTCACCCAGGAAGAGGTAGTTGTTCTTACATCTCTTTCAATCCCCAAAGGCTTTGGTGCAAACTTCGTCATAATGTGCATAAAAACAAATGGTTCCGAGTTTCAAATTTTCCAGGCCATTTTCCTTCCAAACATGTTTACATTTTCTTTTTCCATCAGTCTCCCACACAAGAACAGCCAGCTCCTGGTGAACACGACCCATCATCAGGTGATCCCAACTGAATCATCGCTCCCGGTTACTCACTACTCTTCCAATTTCCCCCGCCTACTTTCACCTACACACGCACATACATGCGCGCACACACACACACACATACACACACACACACACACACACACACACACCAGCAATTGCTTTTCTACTGATCATCCCTATTTGTATCAGAGAACTCCTGATGGACTCTGTTGCTGCCCTCTCTTATAATCTGTACCTGTCTCGGCATTCCATTCTTTTCCTCTGCTCTTAAGAGTTGGCATTCTTCATTGAGGGGGTTCCTGCTCCCATTGTGTGTTCTCAAAAAATGAAGAGAAAAATGGGCTTCTCTGTCCTCCTCCCCCACCCACCCCAACTTCATTTTGTTCCTGGAAGTACCAGTGGCTCAGTGCTGGTTAGCAGCTTTCCATAAATCAGAGGCTGCTTTATGGGCTCTTAGAGCCCACAGACCACATTGAAATACTGGGGGGAGAAATCTGCAAGGTACAGTCAGAGCATCCTGACCAACTTAATGGATCCCGGGGTCATCCACTGAGCAGTCCACCGACTATCTGGATCAGTGGCTGATTGAGAAATAGAGAGGCAGTCGTGGAGCTCGGTCTCCCAAGTTAGGGAAGACAATGGCCAAGGTAAGTCTGTTCCCTAGCTGCTGAAATGGATGGCCGGGATATGGGGCACGTGGAAGCCAACTGCACAAGAGCCATTTGTTCTCTGTTTCCCTGCCTCCACTCTCTCCCTTGTCCAAGCCTTCCGGAAATAAGGCTGCCGATGGCTGTTTCTAAAACACCACATTCATCATCGTGCCCCTCCTCTGCTCAAGAACCTACAGAGCATACCATTGCCCCACTGTATCAACTGCGACTTCTTTCTTGGGTGTCTAGCATGCTCCGCCCCACCCCCTTCTTAGCCAACTGTTTGCTGCAGCCCTTTCTGTTCTCTTCAGGCAGGTCTCTTGGCTATCTGTGCACTCACCAGAATGCCCCCCCCGGGTATTTGCAAATTGGCATTCCCCTCTCTGGCTTTCCTGGCAAGTCCTCTCTCTTCCCCTCCGCTTACCCAAGTCTTCCTGGGACTCCAGGGCCTAGCTCAAGTCTTCTCACCTCCAGAGTCCAGCACACACTGATTTCCCTCCTTCTCCGAACTCCTGACTCACTTGAGTCCTTGTCACAAAATGTGGAGCCAGTTATGCCTTGAGCACTGGTTCTGTCTCCCCTTTGGCTCTCTAGAAAACTCTTTAAGGCACGGCGGTTCTAGCTCGTCTTTGTGGACCTCCAGGAAGGTGGGATTTGCTGTTTGCCTGTTGGTCACTTGCTTAGCACAGCTGGGCCAACCTTAGCCAAAAGGCGCTCTGTCTGAGACAGCAATGACATCACCAGAACAAAAGATGCCCATCCTCAGTTTCATCTGCCAGGTGAAGAGGCCATCTGTCAATGAAGTAAAGGGTCACAGCTTAGCCCTGCAAGAACAATGCATGGTAAATAGTGCGGGCTCTGGCGATTGAAATGGGTGCTATGCCCAATTTGACACCTATTGAAAAGAGGGCATACTGGGAGCTGATTTCTCCTCAGTGAACGAGGATCATTCTTCATACATACTAAGGGCATACCCAACAGCAGCAGGCAGCTTCGTTTACCCTGGGGAACTTAAATTCTTTTTTAAAAACCCTCACTTTCCCTCTTAGAGTTAATACTGTTAGTGTCTCCAAGGCAGAAGAGTGGTAAGGGCTAGGGATGTGACTTGCCCAGGGTCACACAACTAGGAAATGTCTGAGGTCATACTTGAACCCAGAGACTCTCATCTCTAGGTCTGGCTCTCTATCCACTGAACCACCCAGCTGCCCCTCTCCCATTGTTAAAGTCTTAACAGACCCTTATGTGATAAAAATATAGGATTCCATTTCTGTGGAAAAGATGAAGAGTTGGTTGGGTAGATTACACTGAGATTTGAATGTACCAGAGAATGCTGGGCAAGAAGATTCACTACTTAGCACTTACCAACAGTGACTTGAGATGATGCCCAATTAGGCACTGAGGGTGGATGATTTTGTCTCCTCTGTTTCCATGGCCACCATCCCGGTAGAGGCCATTATCACCTGCCTGGATGAATGTAATAGCTTAACAGGTGTCCCTGCCTTCACTGTCTCCCCACTACAATCCATCCTGTTGTGAGAAACTACTGTTGTGAGAATATATATATATGTATGTATATAACCATTACCTTCCGGCTTAGAATAATCAGTACTGTGTATCACTTCCAAGGCAGAAAAGTGGTCAGGGCTAGGCAATGGGGTTAAGTGACTTGCCCAGGATCATGCAGCTAGGAAGTGTCTGAAGCCAGATTTGAATCCAGGACTTCCCATCTCTGGGTCTGGCTCTCCATTCACTGAGCCACCTAGCTGCTCCCACCATTTGCTTTTTTTTAACCCTTACCTTCCTTCTTAGAATCAATACTAAGAATTGGTTCCAAGGCAGACAAGTGGTAAGGACTAGGCAATTAGAACTAAGTGACTTGGCCAGGAAGTGTGGCCACCTTGCTGCCTCTTCACGTGCTTTCAAGAGGTACATGTCTGAAGACTTGCATGTGCCTGCAGGCCCTTGAATGGAAGGAAGGAAGGAGAACAACCGAGAAAATGAATCCTGTATTAAACATAATATCCAGAGTTTCTCAGAGGAAAATCATTCCCAGAGGGGGGAAATGATTCTCTATTGAGCCATTCACAATAAGGAGTACATGCTTAGCCTTCAGATGACCAAGGCATGGAGCTGCCCCCCAGCTGCTCTATTGAATCAGTCCACTTGTCAAGATCTTTTCTCCAACTGCCTATTACCGGCTCCACGTGGCCGCAGCCTAGAGTCGAAGGTACCCACATCTGCCCCAGATGGGAGTGTTGAGGAGGAAAGTATCTGTATGTTCCAATGGCAGTGGCAGGCAGCTATAGCAGAAGCCCTGACCCACCAGCGTTGGAAGGGACCCTGAACACCTTCTCCAAACCAATGGCTCATGGTTTTGTTTTCATTTGAAATTTCAATCTGTTGTTTTTGACACCACCTTCATTTCTGAATATATCCCTCCCTAGCAAGACACCCCTTGCAATAAAGTCAAGTCAGCAAGCATTGGCTGAGCTCCTGCCATGATTCAGGCACTGGGTTAAGCCCCGGGAAATACAGAGAAAGCTAAAAGCCATCCCTGCTATCAAGGAGCTCATGGTCTAATGAGGGTGACAGTCTGCAAACAACGAAGTACAAACACGCTAAATCTGGGGTGATTAGAAATAATCTCAAAGGGAAGCACTAGCTTTAAGGAAGATTGGGAAAGGCTTCCTATAGAAATCAGGTTTTTAGCTGAAATTTGAGAGAAACTGGGAGCTGGAGACAGAGAGAGAGAGAGAGAGAGAGAGAGAGAGAGAGAGAGAGAGAGAGAGAGAGAGAGAGAGAGAGAGAGAGAGAGAGAGAGAGAGAGAGCATTCCAGGCACAAGGGACAGCGAAAATGCCTGGAGTCAGGAGCATCTTCTTCATGAAACAGCAAGACCAGTATTACTGGATGGAAACGTACATAGAAGGGACAGCTGGGTGGCTTCGTGGATCAAAAACCAGTCCCAGAGAGGGGAGGTCTTGGGTTTAAATCTGGCCTCAGACACCTCCTAGCTGGGTGACCCTGGGCAAGCCATTTAACCCCAATGTCTCGCTCTTGCCATTTTTTGCCTTGGAATCCATACTCAGCATCAATCGTAAGACCTCCAAGATAAGAGTTTTAGGAGGACATGTAAGGAACGAGAAAACTGGAAAGGTAGAAGGGGGTCAGGTTACAAAGGTCATTAAACACCAAACTGTATTGGGTGACTGGGAGAATGGTGGTACCCTCAACAGTAATAGAGAAGGTACTAAGGAAGGGTCAGGGGAAAAGATGAAGAGTTCTGTTCTGGACATGTTCAGTGTCAGATGTGCCTGAAATATCTAGTCTGAGATGTCCAATGAACAGGGGCACATGCGAGAATGGAGGTCAGGACAGAAGTTAGAGATGTGTATAGATGGTCATTGAATCCAAGGGCACTGATGAGATCACCAAGTGAAAAAAGCATGGCGGATGAAGAGAAGAGGGCCCAGGACAGTCCTGTGGTTGGGCACGACCTGGAATAGGAGCCCACAAAAGAGACCAGAAAGAGAACCTGGATAGAGCAATATCACAAAAACGAAGGATCTAGATAGGAAAAACTTTCCAGGAGAAGGTGTTCATCAACAGCGTTAAAGGCCACAGAAGGGCTGAGAACTGAACAAGGATACTGATTTAAAAACACAAAACCCCTTACTTTCTGTCTTGGAATAGATATTTAGAATCCCTCAGAATAGACACTGGGTACCTACTGGCTCCAAGGCAGAAGAGCAGTAGGAAACAGGGGTTAAGTGACTTGCTCAGGGTGTTTCTGAGGTCACGTTGGGACCCAGGACCTCCCATCTGCAGTCCTGGCTCTCTATTCACTAGGCCACCCAGTTGCCCCAACTGATTTTTAAAAGAGAGGAGGGAAGACAATACATATATATCATCCAAGTCTGCTAGTATATGGCATGTTCTATACTCATAGTTCCCCGCCTCTGCAAAGAAGGGAAGATACCCAGTACACAGTAAGCACTTAATAAAGGCCTGTGGCTCAATTGGTCTATTGTGCATTTGGCTAGCTCTTTTTTTTATTTTAACCCTTTAACTTCCATCTTAGAATCAGTACTGTGTATTGGTTCCAAGACAGAAGAGTGGTAAGGGCTAGGCAATAGGGGAGAAGTGACTTGGCTAGGGTTACCCAGCTAGGAAGTGTTTGAGGTCAGGTTTGAACCCAGGACCTCCCATCTCTGGGCCTGGCTCTCTAGCCACTGAGCCACTAAGCTGCCCCCACCAGCTCTTTTTGTAGGACTAGCTTATTCATGAGTTCAGTTGGACAGGGTCTTCTTTACCCTGGTTCTTCCCATGTTGTAGTCATTGCAGAAGAGATGGCGTGTGGCACAGTTTCCTAGTACGGAGGCAACTGGGACCTGACGTCATCGATGGGAACTTGGAGTCAGGGAGAGCCCAGTTGAAATTCTCGGCCATGTACTGGCTGCGTGAACTTGGGGCAGTCACTCAACCCGTTTGAGTCCGTTCCTTAGATGGCGGGCCTCCGGGGTCCATTTCAGCTCTAGCTGGGTTTCAGGCGCCTCAGTTGGACCATTTTACTGAGGGGCTAAAAGTGCGCATCCCAAGCTGCCTGCCTTCAGGCTGTTGTTCTTAAGCGCTCTTCAAAGGCTTCTCAGGCCCTCCCTTGTTTTGTGCCCGCGGGAGAAGGTGGGGGAGGTGGGGGAGGGGGGAGTTTGGGGCTGGCTGGAGCCAGTGGGAAATTGGAGGGCAGATGGAGCGAGAAGGCTTTAAAATGCTGGCCTCAGCCCACCGGGCTCACAAAGGAAAGGAAGAGCACAATGAACAAGGCCCGCGATCTCCTTGGGCACTGCTGCAAGAGGGGCTGCCTTGGGAAGAACTAATTACTGCACGGCACGAGCAATGTACAAACACCGCAAAGCTGACTGGAGTCTTGACTTGGCCTGCCAAGGCCCCGAGCGCTTCCCGGAAAACACGCCGACCCGCGAGCCTGGCCTCTATGGTAGCCTCCCCGGCCCTGTTCCATTCGGGCCCTGCCACAGCCTCTCCTTCTGCTCCCCCGTCGGGGCCCGGGGCACGGAGCAGGGAAGACCACACAGGGAGCGAGGGGGCACGCAGCAGGGCTGGACGAATGCCGGAGTCCATTTACTGAGCCTACAACAGACCTCCTGTTGTGTAGCATCAGGTAGCCCCCAGCCTGCTTCCCATGCGCATTGCCAGGGGCTGTCACATGACCCCAGCCTGAGCTCTGGGGCCGAACTTCGGGGGAAATTCCTTGGTGCCGCCGGCGGACCTCTCCCTTATCCCCCTGCTGAGTGGAAGCTCCTTGAGGGCAGGGAGTATTCAGCTCGCTACTTGGTGGGCGTGTCGTCTTGGGCAGGTCCGGGGCCCTCTCCGAGCCTCGGTTTTCTCGTCTCAGACCTGAGGACGAGGGAGCCCAATGGACTATCGGGTCGCATAGGTGGAGAAGTTCGGTCCCATCTTCAGCACCAAGTGCCCGCCCTCTGCAGTCCGCAGGGAAAGACAGTCAGTCACTAGGTGGTGCAGTTGGCCAGAGAGAGGAGGGAGGAAGGAGTCCCCGGCCTGCCGTGGCCCATTTTGGGGCGGTCCTCAGGCTGCTGTGCTAATGGTAATCCACACTTGACACCTCCGGCTCTGACGGCAGCTCCCCGGGAATAGCACCTCTAAGAGAGGGCTCAAGTGTCCCGCAATGGGATTACCCGGAAAGGTCTCTCTTTTGTCATCCTGTCCGAAAACAGGAAGGAGGAGGCAGGATGGAATCTGGCACCTCGGCTTCTGAAAGAAGGTTGAAGGGCAGCCAGGGTGGCTCAAGGAGTGAACAGAGAGCCAGGCCTGGAGCTGGGAGATCCTGAGTTCAAACCTCGAACACTTACTTCCTAGCTGGGTGACCCTGGGCAAGTCACTTACCCCCAACTGCCTGGCCCTTACCGCTCTTCTTTCTGCCCTGGAACCTATACTAAGTATACTAAGATTTTGAGACAGAAGGCTACAGGCTTAAACAACAACAAGAAGAAAATGGAATTACAGATTGGGAAAATTTGGGAGTCTTCACCTTCCTGAGCCTCAGTTTCTGCCTCTGTAAAAAAGGGTCCATGACACTTACTACACTCCTACCTCCCAGAATTTTTAAAATTTAAGTCTTAATAGCTTTTTCAAAGGTGTTTTAGATCATCTTCATTTCTAAGTATACCTCTCTCCCACTCGGTTAACCATACCTTTGTGAAGGGGGCAGGGCAGGGCTAGTAACGACAAGAGATTTAAAAAGCAGTTGGGCTATACCTACCCACCTCCATCTTCCTGAATAGTCTGACAGTGTCCTGCAGAAGACTTCTGGGAGATTCTAATGAATGTTCTGTTTCCCTTCTCTCTTCTTCCATTAACACCGTCATTGTGCATGTTGCTTTTCTGGCTTTGCTTCCTTCTCTCTGCATCAGTTTATAGCAATCTTCCTGAGCTTCTCTGGATTTGTCAGTCATTGTTTCTTAACACCATCATTACCTTTTTTAACAATTGAAATCATTTCTGGATGGACCTCCTCCCTGAACTATCCTGCCAACTGAACAAAGAAAGAGTTAAGGAAATCACAGTGTGTGTGTGTGTGTGTTGGCTCTGTTCTGCCCTTCAGTTTCCCACCCTGCCCCACTCCATCAAGAGGATGGAAGTGTCTTTCATTACTTGTTCTATGAAACCACTATTGCTGTTGAATTTATTATTAGGGTGGCTTTGAGGACATTTTAAAAGAAATTGGAGCCATTTTAAAGAAGTCATGTGCCAAGATGATCCCATATTAGGGCCCCCCTCCCAATTGGGCCATGAAGCAAGGCCAAGAGGGTCTGGGTGGGACTCCAGCTAACTGTGGCCAGTCAGTCAGAGTTTATCATTTGGGCAGAACTATAAGGAAGACAATGAAGCTAAGACTGAAATAATCCTGGGGAGTCTGGATGCAAACTGGAATGGCCTTCATTGGTAAGAGGCCCAGGCTCCTCAGAGGTGGGTGTTCACTGGGCTGTGAAAAAACTGAGGTTTTGAGGGGGGGGCCAGGTGGGTCTGAGAAATGGCTGGGATCAAGCTTTGGGAGCCTTGGCAGAGAAAGGAGCCAAATAAGATGGGAAGACTTCATTAGGACAGAACTGACTGATTCAGTTCTCACCACCAACACCACCATCACCACTCCCCCACCCCACCCCCCATCTCCTGCCCAGCATTATCGACTCACTTTCTGGAGAATCAGGATTCACACCAAAACATAGAACCAATGAATAACTGGGCCTGAGTCCCAGAAATAGGCTGCTTTTTCTAAGGGGTGATGGGAATATCCTCCCCCACTTCCCGTTGCCATGGTTTCCATTCACATAGCAGTCTCCTGTTAGCAGTTCCATGCAGGGAGCCGATATAGGATCCCCATGCCGGCTTGGTGTGCAGCTAGTGGCAGCCAAAAAAGAGAGAAGGACTGGAAAACCCAGCCCCAGAAATTGAGGCAGCCAGTGAGGAAATGTCAGGTAGTGGGGCTTTTTCAGAAAATGTCCTTTGAGCTCAGAGATCAAAGAACCTCGAAGAGACACTGGACTCAGTGGGAGGAAAACCAAAGAAAAGTTGAACCCACCAAATCATTTTACAGAATGAAAAGCTAGCCGTGGGCATGGTGCAGGGATTGCCTGAATCGTAAATCTGATCTTACTACAAAGAGAAGGGAAGTGCCACACCATGTAACTAACATCTGGGCCATCCCAAAGCTATGTTACTTCCTGAGGGTCTGAACTAAAAATGGAATATGTCCCCCTTCAGCCCTGCCAGGTAATTCTGACTTCTGGAGCCTTCTCCTTCCCCTTCCCCCAAAGGGTGAGCCATTCAGGAACCCTCCCAGGGGAGAGTTGTTTAGCACAGTCAGGCTAGTCGGTGACATTTGCCCATCCAGCTGTTGTCTTGAAAAAGCCTGGCAGCTGTGTGACCTCTCCATGATGGAAGTTCGAAGAGCCCCAAAGCTTGGATCACGAGGTCTGAGCCTCGCTTTGCTGTTGCCTTTTTATTACAACTAATTTCCTTCTCTACCTACCCTCCCACCGTTTCCCTGAAAGGAAGGGAAAAAACCACCTCCTTTCTTTTAATCCAAGGTTGCCCTAATTAAGAAGTGCACAATAGAAAATGGAAAAGCCACAAATGGAGAATTTTCAAGCATCCAGAATGGTCAGCCTCCCTGGAGGATCCACTTCTGTGCCCCTTCCCTGGCCACACTTCCTAGATTTTCTCAGCTTCTTGGCCATCAGAAAGGGGGATGGGGGTGTCAGTATCTCAGCTTTCTAGGTGGCCATCCACACCAGGCTCATTTTCCCCAGCCTGTTCCCCATCTGCAATCCCCATCCTTCCCCCACCCCAACCCTACCGATGCTTTCCAATCCAGTCCTTGTTCTCTGTTCCGAAGCAGGGAATGGGGAAGGAGCAGAGGCTCTAGTTCTAGTGCCTTCTGTTTAGAGGAGGGGGGAGCAGAGACATGGAAGTTGGTGGAGAGCCCAGCCTGCCTGGAGCGGAGGGAGTCCATCATGGAACCACAGGAGCGTTCACTTCACCCCTGAAAATAGCACCGAGCTCCCAGCAGGATTTTTCCAAGAAGATAGCATTTTAAGCATTTTACAAACCCTAAGGTGCCAGATAAACATCAGCTATTATTATTTTTAAGCACCTGCTTTGTTCAAGGCACTGTGCAGCTAGAGGTGTGAGAGGGAGTCATTTGTGGCTGACCTGGGATGCCAGGAAGAAATCACATTTGGATTTGCTCTTCTAAACCTTCCCGAAGTGAGGCTTGGCTGCAAGCTTGGTTTGGTGGGGGCGGTTAGTAGAGAACCAGGCCTGGAATCAGGGTTCAAATTTGGCCTCGAACACTTCCTGGCTGTGTGACCCTGGGCAAGTCACTTAACTCCAATTGTCTAGCCCTTGCTGCTCTTCTGTACTTAGTATCCATTCTAAGACAGCAGGTAAAGATTTAAAGGGGGAGAGAGTACTTGATTTTTAGAGCATATAAAATCTTGACAAGGAATCCTTCCTGGTTCTTTTGCTTTTTAAATGTTCTTATTGGAGGTACTCAGATATTTGAGCATAGTGCCTGGCACATAGTAGGCACTTAATAAATGTTTATTGATGAATTTATTGATTGACTAAGAATCTGGGGTTGGCTAAATAATAGCCTCCTCTCATTTATTGGTAGATTTCACAGTCCATTAGTGGCAGAACTTGGATTTCTCATCTATAAAACAGGCACAATAATAAAAGCAGACCCCTTCATCTGAGTGCTGGGAGGAATCATTAGTGAAAACCTTTTTTTTCAATCCTCGAGGGCAGCTGGGTGGCTCAGTGGATTGAGAGTCAACCCTAGAGATGGGAGTTCCTAGGTTCAAATCTGGCCTCAGACACTTCCCAGCTGTGTGACCCTGGGCAAGTCACTTGACCCCCATTGCCTAGCCCTTACCACTCTTCTGCCTTGGAGCCAATATACAGTATTGACTCCAAGATGGAGGGTAAGGGTTTATAAAAAAAATTTTTTTAATCCTCCATGGAGAACATTATACACAGAGACTGACACATTATGGTACAATCGAATGTAATGGACTTCTCTACTAGTAACAATTCAATGACCCAGGACAATGCTGAGGGACTTATGAGAAAGATGCTATCCACATCCAGAGAAAGAACTGTGGGAGCGGAAACACAGAAGAAAAACAAAGGATCCATCACATAGTTCAATGGGGATATGATTGGAGATGTAGACTCTAAGCGATCAGCCTAGTGCAAATGTTAATAATATGGAAATAGGTCTTGATCAAAGACACATGTAAAACCCAGTGGGATCGTGGGTCAGCTCCGGGAAGGTGGGAGAGAGGAGAGGGAAAGAACATGATTCTTGTAACCAAGGAAAAATATTCCAAATTGACTAATTAAATAAAAATTTCAATAAATAAATAAATAAAGAGGCAACTAAAAATAAAAATAAAAAGGAGCCTCTCTGAAGCTATCAAATAATGAAAGTTAGGAAAAGGGAGAAGTATGAAGTAGAACCAAGCAATCTCACAACATAGCTGTGTGACCTTGGGCAAGTCTCTGAAATATTCTGGGATTCAGTTCCCTCAGAAATAAGAGGAAAGGATGTACCAGATCATACCATGGTCTCTTGCAGCTTCCAGATCTATGCTCCAAAGAACTCTAAAAAAGACTGAGGAGAGAGCTGGAGGAGAATCAGGAATGACTTCCAAAAAAGAGGTAACAGCTGAGTTGGGCATGGAAGAAAGGGAAGGATGGCAACTATGAATGATGCCTCAATACCCAGGAATGGGGAACATCTGCAGAAGCCCATCAAGGCTGAAAAGGAGAAGCAAGAGTCCTAGCATGCCTTTCCATTATAATCCCCCAAGTGGTCATTTAGATAGCAGATTTTGAGAGAGGCAAGAGGAGAATGAAGAGAAGTTAGCAGTAGTGGGTGAAGTCAACAATAATCATCATCACATTTCTCTGGAGCAAGAGTCTCCAAACTTTTTACCCAGGGGGCCAGTTCACTGTCCCTCAGACCGTAGGAGGGCCAGACTAAAAAAACTATGAACAAATCTGTATAGCGCTGTCTGGGATAGCGGAGGCTGCAGTGCTGGCTGGGATGGGCCTGTCCCACCTTGCACAGACCCATCACTGCCTCCACTATACCAGGCAGCAGTACACACAGTGCGGAATCCCCTCCCCCAGATCACTGCTCACCATGCTGATGTCTTCCATTGTGCAGCCACAGAATCCTTTGTGAGGCGCCTCGTTCTCCTTCAGTTACTCTCAGAACCAGGTTCCATGCAAAGGATTATGTCACCGGAAGTAGTACTGTACGTGAGTGATGCCACACTTTGCGGCACTGTCACATACAGTGATCCTCTCACTGACCACCAATTAAAGAGGTGCCCCTTATGGAAGTGCGGTGGGGGCCAGATATATGGCCTGAGGGGGCCACATGTGGCCCATGGGCCATAGTTTGGGGACCCCTGCTCTAGGGCCTTCCTCACAACTCTATGAGACCATTTTTTACAATGTGAACCTCATAAAAGAGAAGTGACCTGCCCAGAATCATACAAGTGATGGAGGCATGATTTGATCACTGATATGATTATCCTGATTTGACAGATGGAGAACCTGAGGTTCAGAGAGGTCACAGAGATAGGAAGCATCAGAATGCCCAGGCTTTGAATTCTTTCTACTGTACTACCCTCTTCACATTGGGACTTGGAAAGGACATATAAAGCTCTGGAACATTAGAACATTTAAGAATGTAAAGAGTCAATGATCCAACTTTCCAGATGAAAAAAATGGAGAGGCAGGGAGGAAAAGAGGCTTATCCAGGGTCAGCCAGTGACTAGAACCCAGGACTCTGATACATTGTTCAGGACTCTGTCTATTTCCTCTCACTCTATCAATCCAAAACTTAAATCAATGACATCAGTAGCTCAGTGGAAAGACTATTGTCTTAGGAGCCAGAGTAACAGGGTTCAAATCATACCCCCATCATTTGTGTGATCCTAAGCAAGTCCCTTATCTTTTATGAGCTTCACTTTGTAAAAAATGATATTTGCAAATATCTATTCTCTCCCTCCCATGACCCTCACCATTGGGAAAGAAAGAAAACTAAAACCCCTATTCCAGACATATATAGTCAAGGAGAACAAATACCCTCAATTGACCACATCCGAAAAATGTGGTGTCTTGATCCGTGGCCTGGTTCTATCAGCTGTTGACCAACAAGTAGGCAATATGTTTCCTCATTAGTCCTCTGGAAACTGTCATTGCTCATTATGCAGATTGTAGTTCCCAAGTCTTTCAGAGTCATTTGTACAATATCGTTGTCATTGAACAAATTGTTCTCTATTTGCTCACTTCCCTTTGCATCTGTCTATGCAAATCTTCCCAGGTTTCTCTGGGAAAATCTCCTTCATTGCATCTTGAAGCATAATATTATTCCAGCAGACTCATATGCCATACCTCAGTCCCAGTGGTGTCCAATTCTTTGCCATCACAAAAAGAGCTCTATAAATATTTTTATCCATTATTAACTGGAATCTGTTTAGTTTCAGATTAACCCCTCCCTTATATCAAGGCCCTCTTATTCTCCCTTTTTCCCTTCTCTCTTTTCTTCTGGATTTGCCTTGAGAACTGCCATTGCCCTAATATTTTTTAATTATGGATCCTTTTGTTTGTTTGCTCATCCTTCCAGTCTACTTCCTGACTTTGAACTTTATGTTCAGGGGCACTTCTTGGAATGTCTGGGCTGAGTTTATGTCTCCTAGGACTCTTCTGCTATTTTCTTGGGTTAGTGACTTTTGTGCTATTCCAGGATCTCAGGGACAGCTCAGGCTGGGGACCTGCAATCTTTAATTGCTCTCAAAAAGTGGTCTGACCCAGAGCAAAATCTTTCTGGTCTGAGCTGAGTATTGAAGTTCCAGCAGATTTTTGCTGGACTCAGTCTCTATCAGCCAGCTAGAAAGCTCTGCCAGTTTAGCGTTTCAGAACTGTAGGGTCTCCTTTGGCACCACAGTTCTTGACATCCCTGTCCCCAGACCTTGAGGCTTGTCTCTTTTTGCTGACCTGAGTTGGAAAAAATGACTTGTGATTTTTTTCTTGGATTTTCTAAGCAGGATTTCATCCTTCACGTTTTCCTTCTTCTTTATCACATTTTCTAGATCTGTTTAGAGGTGTTGTTTGAAGGGATAGAACTCTATCATTTTTCCTCCTGCTCCTCCGACATCTTGGTTCCACCTTTATCTCTTCACTTCATCTGTAAAATGAGAGGTTGGATTAGATGACCTTTAAAGTCCCTTCCAACCCAAATCTTTGCTCTAATGAGGTATTTCTTCAACAGATTTTTATTGAGCGCGTATATATCTCGGGAGTAGATAAAAATAATTTTAACAACCTATGACATGGTCCACTGCCTTTGAGAACTTTGTGGGAAAGACAAGACACACAGAGAAAAACTTCAATCACGATACTTGGTTACATATGCTTAAATCTGTTTCCTCAACTGAGAGTTGGGCCAGAATGACTTTGATGTCCCTTCCAGCCCTGGCTCTATGATACTATGAAATGCCAAATGAGAAGCTATAATTTAAGAAAGATGTTGATAATCTGGAGAGCATTCACTATAACCAGCACAAGAAAAGACTTCAAGCTCAAGACATATGAGGATCATCAGAAAAAGGCAAACCAGTATAGTAGAGGGCTTTAAGTCCATACAAAAGGAGGATCTATTGAAAGAATTGAGGCTATTGACCCTGGAAAGAGAACATTCAAAGGGTGAGATGATTACTTTCTTGGAAAACTTAAGAAGCAAGGAAAGACTCTAGCATTAAGGGAAGATTGTGTCTATCTAGATGGCTCAGTGGATAGAAAGGTAAGCCTAAAGCCAGGAATTCCTGGGTTCAAATCTGACCTCGGACACTTTCTGGGAAAGTCACTTAACACCAGTTGCCTAGCCCTTACCACTCTTCTTCCTTAGGGTCAATACTCAGTATCAATTCTAAGGCAGAAGGTAAGGGTTTAAAAGAAAACAAGAAAGTGGTATTTAGTTAGGACTTTAGGGAAACCTGGAGGCGAAAGAAGATGCCTCCTCTTTCAGGAGGAAGAAGAGTATTCCAGGCATGGGGCACAGCCAGTGCAAATGCTTGGAGTTGAGAGATGGATTCTCTTTTGTGAGGAACAGAAAAAAGGCTAATTTCACAGGACAGCAGAGTATGTGGGATGGGGTGGAGAGGAGGGGGAGAAGAAAGGTAGGAGATGACTAGAAAGACAAGAAAGATAGAAGAGAAATCAAGTCATATCAAAGAATAGAATGAAAGAAGGGAGGTCTGAATGCAAATTGAAGCATGCCATTCTTCACTTTATTCTTCCCTGAACTTTTCTCTAATGGAAGCAATATGTGTCTTCTTTCACTGTATGACAAACATGGAAATATATATTGGATGATAACACATGTACATCCTATATCATATTACCTACCATCTTGGGGAACAGAGAGAGCTAAAAGGAAAGGAGAGAACATGGATCACAAAATGTGAGAAGGTGATTATTCAAACTGTATCAACATGTAATCTGGAAAAAAATGTAAAAGAGCGGTGAGGGTGAAGAGAGAATAGAACTTCCAAATCTCAAATAAACTAAAGCAGCAATCATTTAAGCCATTTACTATTGGTTAAAAAAATAGGAGCGTGGACTAGACAAGGGAGAATCAGAATCCATGGAATTTAATCACCTGGTGTTTGATAAAGTAGAAAACGTAAGTTACTTAAGAATGAATTCTCTAGTTGATTTTAAAAAACTACTGTGAAAACTGGAAAGTAATCTGGCCAAAATTAAGGCCGGGGCTAGGTTCTGAAGACTTCCAATTATTCTTTTGTCTCCAAAGGGCAGAACCAGGAGCTTCTGTGTGGCCAAGTCAGGCTGGATATCAAGGCAATGACAATTGCCTTGACAATGACAATGACAAGGCAATGACTTCCTGACAATGAGAGCTGTCCTAGAGTGCTATGGGCTGCCTCAGCAGGTGGGGGCACCGTAACAGGGACAGATGGAGGGCAGAGACTAGATGCCAATATCTTCCTTCAGGTATGTTGTAGAAGGGGATTCCTTTTGAGTTGGCATTGGAGAAGATGGCCACTACGATGACTTCCCACTGAAAAATTCTATGATGATCTCCATGGTCCCTTCCAACTCCGAGATCCCTGAATCCTGTGAATGGTGCAGATAGAAGAGAGGGGCCATGCTGTGAGTTATACTGGTCAAGAAGTGGCTCCTGGAGTAGGTGGGGTTGAAGTTGGGCAGGATTGGAATAAGTGTAATGATGATGGCAGTGAAGAGGAGGAAGACATTCCCCACAAGAGAAACATCTTGAGCAAAAAGGGATTGAATAAGGTGTTTTGGTGGGGAGTGTTTGCTGGTGGGGCAGGGAGAGTTCTTTTTTAAAACCCGTACTTTCCCATCTTGATTCTAAGGAAGAAGAGGGGCAAGGGCTTTGCAATGGGAGTTAAGTGACTTACTCAGGGTCATGCAGCTAGGAAATGTCTGAGGCCAGATTTGAGCCCTCTGGGCCTGGCTCTCTATCCACTGAGCCATCTAGTTGCCCCCAGCAAGTTCTAATACAACAAAAGACATTGGAGTTTGCTCTCTATATGTCTGGCTTCATCCTTGTTGGATTATTTCTTCCATCCGTTCGATAATTATTTCATACTATCAGATCAACTAAAACCAATAATGATGTATCTTAATTCCTTTCACCATGGAGGCCAGCTTATATTACAAATAATAAGAGGTAAGTGCTATTAGAATTATTATAATTTCCATTTTACAGATGAGGAAACTGAAGCAAAGTAATTTGCCCAGGGTCTGAGGCCAAATTTGATCTCAGGTCTTCCTGACTTTAGACCTGGCTCTCTCTCCACTATACCACCTAGCTGATGAGTATCTCAGGCACAAAACCAAACAAAACAAGGGTCCTGAAGGTCACCGGGATGGACATTTACGTGTCTAGTGGCCAGAAAAATGGTCCAGCAAGTTGTCTATTTGCTTCTGAATTTCTGTCCTTAATTCAAGCTGCCTGCTCCTCTCTCCCTCTCCTTTGGCATCTGCTAATTACCTAGGGTCCTTTGAGATCGGCACTAATTTGTGCCAAGTAGGTGTCCAGCTAGGTTTCTTCCTCAAATGCCAGACATACAACAGAATTTCAAGAGTCAAAGTCAGGGACAGCTAGGTTGCTCAGTGGGTAGACCTAGAGTTGGGAGGTCCTGGGTTCAAATCTGACCTCAGATGCTTCCTAGCTGTGTGACCCTAGGCAAGTCACTTCACCTCCATTGTCTAGCACTTACTTCTCTTTTGCCCTGTCACCAACACTTAAGATGGATTCTAGATGGAAGGTAAGGGTTTTTTAAAAAGTCAAATGTTTCTCTTGTATGGGTCAGGTCAGGGCTTCAAAGCAGCTTTTTGACATGAAAACCTTTCTTTCTGCCTCTTTTGTAGATTAAACCCATTGGTGCCTACTTAAAATTTAAGAAGACTGAATTAAGTTGCCTTCTTTATCCTTCCACCTATTAAACTATCTGTCCAGACCCTTTCTGTTCCTTTTAAAATCTAGAAACTGGTCTTCTGCCTCTTTTTCCTTACACAGATATAGAGATGTTTCTCCATTCCTTTTCCTTTAACTGTCTCCTCTTGTCCTGCCCAGTTCTTAGCCTCCTAGGAATATAAAGGTGGTGGAAAAGTTCATTTTGGAGAAGGAAATGGCAAACCACTCCAGTATCTTTGCCAAGAAGAGCCCATGGACCCTATTGGGGTCCACAAGGTCTTGAAAAGTCAGACAGGATTGAATTGACTGAATTACAAAAGTTCATTTGCATAAAATCCTACAGGTTAGTTATTACTCTCCCTGGAGCAGCAACTAATAAAATTCCTTCATAGAGGGGCAGGTGCATATTTCCCCTCTGAACAACTATAAAACATTCGAATATAATCATTTCAAACAGCAACAAGCAATTTCTCCACAGAATTTTTTAATGTTTGTATGTATTTTCTATGCCTCCATATACATATTATCTTAGTATGTATCTTTGCATGTTTATATGAGAAGAATTGATACTTAGTAAGTCCTATTTATGAAACATTTTCAAACCCTTATCTCATTTGAGCCTTTCCAACCTGGGAAGGAGATGCTACAGCTAGTAGGGTTTTTTTTTATTTTGATGGATATTTTTTAGTTTTGTTTTTATTTCATCTTCATTTTGAAATATATTCTTCCCCTCCCTCCATCTCAGTGATCCAGCCATTACAACAAAAAAGAAAAAAAGACAAAGAAAAAAAACAGTCAACAAAACCAACAAATACATCAACTGAATCTGGCAGTGTATGCACTGTTCCACACCCAGAGGCCCCCACTTTGCAAAGAAGAGAAGAAGGAAACATTTTCTCATCTTTTCTCCAGGGTCATATTCCTTGGTCATTATAACAACATAGCATCCGGCTTCTTTTTTGTTACCATTTGTCTTTTTTCCACTTATATACTTGTAGTCATTGCATATATTGGTTTATGGTTCTACTTATTTGACTGCAATTTTCATAAGGATTCTCATGCTTTGCTGAGTTCTTCATAAACATTATCTAAAAGAAATTGAGTTGATATCTCTCACTTTCATATCACTTCCTTTTCCTAATACATGTCTTCCCTTCCCCTCTCCCAGTGAATCAGAGAATAAAAACAGGAAGAAAATCATTCAACAAAAGTAACCAATACATCTCCCAAATCTGATATATATGATATATACAGAGTTTCAGATTTCTGGTCAGTGTCCTATCTCTACAAAGAAGAAAGGGAAATTCATTCCCATATGTCATATTTAAGGCCAAACTTCATCACTGAATTTTCATGGAATCTTCTTTTTATCACATTGCTGCCATTTACATTGATGTTTTCTTGGTTCTATTTAGTGTATCAGTTCATATAGGTCTTCTCCTGCTTCTCTATATATATCATCTTCATTGCTTTTCATGGCACAGTAATAATTCCATTACATGTATGCAGCATATGAACATAATGGAATATTTGTTTAATTAATTCCCAATCAATGAACATCTTCTTTGCTACCACAAAAAAGTGCTTCTGTGAATATTTTATTATATTTGATACCTTTCTATCTTTAAAGTCCTTTCTGACCTGGATTCTTCCTACCTTTCCAGTCTTCTTACACTTTGTTGCTCAGTCATGTCCAACTTTCAATGACCCTGTAGACCACAGCACACCAATGCTATCCATGGAGTTTTCTTGACAAAGATACTGGGGTGGTTTGTTATTTCCTTCTTCAGTAGATAAATGCAAATCAAGGTGAGGTGACTTGCCCAGGGTCACATAGCTATAAGTATCCGAGGCCAGATTTGAACTCAGGTCTTCCTGATCCTAGGTCCAGCACTCTTTCCACTGAGCTACTTAGCTACCCTTCTTACACTTTATATACTCTCAAATACAACTATACTATTTTTTTTGCTGTTTTCTTCACACAAAACTCCTTCCTCTGACTCCATGTATTTGCACTGCTTACACATGATCTCCCTCCTTATCTCTTATTCCTTGCTTCCCTGGCTTCCTTCAAAACACCTCTCAAATTTCTCTTTCTTCAGGAGGCCTTTTCTGGTCCCCCACCCACCTATAATATCTCCCCTCTAAAAAATTACCCCATTCCTGTCTGCATTGTATATACATTTTCATTCTCATTTTGTCCCCCATTAGAATGTGAGCTCCTTGAGAAGAAGGGTTGGGTTTTTGTTTTTCTGTGTATCCTGAGGACTTAGCACAGCGCATGGCACATAGTAAGCTCATAATACATGTTTTGTTTTGTTTTTAATTAGACCTACTGACTGATTTGACCTCCTTATGCCTAACAATAGGATCTCAAAGTCTAAGAATATGGACATTTTAGTCACTCTTTTTGTATAATTCCAAATTGCTTTCCAATATGTTTAGACCAATTCCCAGCTCCATCAGCAGTGAATGAGTGTGCTAATCTTCCTCTATATTATTAACTATTCCTATATTTTGTCATAGTTAACAATTTTCTGGATGAGGAGAAATAGTAGTATTGTTTTGATTTGGTTTTTCTCTTATTAGTGTTTTGGAGCATTCTTTCATGAGTTATTGATAGTTTGTGACTCTTTTGAAGACTTTGTTCATATCCTCTGACTACTTATCTACTGGGACAATTGTGTTAATTCCATATGTGTATTGGAAATCAGAATTTTTACCAGAGATTTCAGGTGAAGTTTTTTTTTCTTACTTGACAACTTCCCTTCTTATCCTAGCTGCATTGATTTTGTTTGTGCAAAACCTCTTTAATTTCTAGGTATTTTTGTCCCTATTTTTATAAATGAAGAATTTGGAGCTCAGAGGGGCCTATAGTTACAAACCCGTAAGTGTCATAAGGGATTCAAACCTTCTTTTGCTTTCCCCTAAGCAAATACAAATTCACAAACACATATGTGCATACATACTACGTACATACATATATGATCATGTATTCATACACCCATCATCTTGCCTCAGCTTGTATCTTTTCTTCTTCCTGACTCTAAGTCACACACTCCATCCACTGTACTCTTTCATTACAGTGTATCAGATGATGCGTATGTGTCCGAGTGTCTTTGTGTCTTCATTGTTCCATATGTCAATGTCTCAGCATGTCTCTTTGAGTAGATAGAGCCGGTTTTCAATTATTCGTGCTCCCAATGGTCCCAGACAAGAAAAAATTAGAGGCTAGCACAAACTCTATGTCTCCAGGGCCTTTATAATCACAATGGCTCCAATTCCTGTAGCACTCAGAGGTTTACAAGGAGTTTTCTTCCCATCGACCCAGTGAGGTAGACACTTCTGAGTATTGTTGGGCCCCTTTTACAAAGGAAGAAACTGAGGCTCAGGGAGGTTATATGAGGTGCCTTGTCTGTAGTAAGCACTTAATTAATGCTTGTTGGATTGTGTTGCCTAGAGCTAGGAAGCCATCTGAGCCAGGGCTTGGAGCCAGATCTTCTGACTCCAATCTCCACTACACCTGGCGACTGTGCCAATGTAATGCATTCGATGGCTATTTTGGCCTTTGTAATGCTTCTTGGCGTGGGCTAATATTCAAATGAGTCTCTCTGCACTGCGCAATGCTAGGTTGAAGATGGGCATCTCCAAAGAGGATGCAGCATGGCTAGATAACTGAAAGAAGGCTATGCATTACTAGAAAAGAGGGACAAGCACAAGACTTGGGCTCAAAGAGCCTCAATTTCAACCCTTAATTCCTTTTCCCAAGGGTGTGTGACCCTTGAGCCACTGCCTTCTCCTCCCAGGTTCTCAGTTTCCTCTTCTGGAAAATGAGGAGGTTGGACTAGAAGATTTCTAAATCCCTTCTGGCTGGAAATCTATAATTCTAAGATATTTTACTAGTTCCATGTCTCACCCCCAAGGCCCTCTCCCACCTCCTTGGGAATCAGCCAACTTTCCAAATTAATATCCTTTTCTGCCCCCAAGCAAAAAGAAATACACCCATCCACACATGCACACACTCACGCCCACACACTCACACACCCATCACTTTGGCTCTGCTCATCTCTTTGCTCCTGAGGTCCATCAAAAACTTTCCCCTGCTTGGGTTTCACTGATAACCAACATGTGCCACCAGTGAGCTATTGTGTTGGGAGGGACTGGGCACCAGGGGCCAGGGACTATTGTTGAGGACAAAGTGATGAAGATGACAGCTTTTCCCTTTGGTACCTTTGGTTAGCCAAAGAACACATCTGAAGGATGACAGGTTCATGGATGAATTGTTGAGACCAGAAAGGCCCTTAACAATCCTAGAGTTCAAAATGCTCCTTTTATTCTAGCTGGCATCTGTCATGGCTCCACTTCTGCACTCAGCCTCCATATTGTGCAGGAAACCAAAGAAGAAAGAGACACAGGCCCTGCCTTTGGGAACTTCACAGCCTACTTGAGAGATAAGAGGTGCACACATGCTGGGGAAGTGTACCGTGGAAAGAGCCCTGAGCCTAGAGGCAGGAAGATCCGAGTTCTAATCCAGCCTCAGTACTTAGTACCTATGTGACCCTGGGCAAGTCACTTCACCTCTCTCCCCATGCATAAAACGGAATAATAGTAGCACCTACCTCCCCGGGTTGTTGTGAGGACCAAATGAGATAATAGCAATAATAAAGCACTTAGAAGAGTGCACATAGTAGGAGTTATATAAATGTTAGGCATTCTTATTTATTATAATTAATTTGATGAAACCCTTAGTAAGCAAATCTGATTGTTTTAGTGATATTTCGTACTGTTGCTTTTCTAAAAAACATTTTATTGATCATTTTTGTCCTCAAGATCCCTTCCTTGTGACAAAGAAAAATAATTCAGCTAAAGTAGCTTTGACAGAAACCTAGTATGATACCAGATCAAATATTAGTCCTAATAGTCCTCTTTCTATCCCTGTGGTGAGGTAATGGGTTTTTTAAAGAGAACGAACAATGGAAAGCTAGATTGTAGAAAGCCTTGGTTTTTTAACCCCTTACCTTCTGTCTTAGAATCGACACTAAGTATCTGTTCCAAGGCAGGAGAGGAGTAAGGGCTGGGCAATGTGGGTTAAGTGACTTGCCCAGGGTCACACAGCTAGGGAGTGACTGAGGCCACATTGGAACCCAGGACCTCCTGTCTCCATGCACTGAGCCACCTTTGGGTTTGAGGCTTTGGGTTTTGTACTTGTCTTGCATACCATTGACTAATCCCAGAAGGTTTCTGTATAAATGTGGGCAGAATTGGATGCTGGGAAGCCTTTCCTGACAGGGATGCCTATGGGTTGGTGAGAGGCTATTGCAATAATCCAGGTAAAGGGGAACATGAGGCAGGGACAGCGGGAATGGGCAGTGTAGAATAGGAGAATAGGGCCTACCTAAGAGGAGAGTTGGCTGGGTACCGTGGTGCTGTCAGCAAAGGTTTTGTTGTTCTCTGGTCATTTCAGTTGTGTCCTTATTTGGGGGGTTTCTGAGCAGAGACACTGGCATGGTTGGCCATTTCCATCTTCAGCTCATTTTCCAGATGAGGAAACTGAGGCAAACAGGGTGAAGTGACTTACCCAGGGTCACACAGCTAGGAAGTGTCTGAGGTTGGATTTGAACTCAGGAAGAGGAGTCAACACAGTAACCAAGTCAAAGTAGCCCAAATGGTCCTGCTCCTAGCCTCCCATACCTTTGGCCACATGCAAAAAGGGAAATCATTGGCATTCCCCTAGACTCGACTTACCTATCCACCTAGATGGGGTGAGCACAGGCCCCCCCACCATGCCAAATGGCCAGTGGAAGCAGAGCCCAAGAAGGAGAAGGGGGCCCCAGCCTCTCTGGGGAGAGATGAAGAGCACCCTCAAACTGCCTTCTGGCTGGCCTAGGCTGGATTGAGTTGTATGCCAGAGAGAGTGAGTCTTCTATTTATAGCCCAGGCTGGAGCATGATGCATGATTCAGACCCAGCAAGGGCCAGGTAGCATGGCGCAGCTGAAAGGAGGGGAACAGAGGCGAGGGGGGGGGGGAACAGCAGAATTCCCAGCAACCCCGTAAAGCCCATACTCGGGCCTCTGACCCGGTCCATCAGCCAGGCGCTGGCAGTGCCACAACCCCTGCCCTGTGTGCCCAGCCTTGTTCTAGGATCACCTCCGTAGGCAACTGGAAAGGGTAGAAACTCCAACTAAGGCCTGCCCCGCAGGGGACCTGCGGTCGGATCATGCTGCAGTTGGACCCTGGACCAGCTCACATCCCTAGGCCCTTGTCTCCCATTGTAAGGTCCCTGTTGGCTCAGTAAAGTGAATGAAATGGGAGGGGTTAGCCAAACGGGGCAGTGCTTCTGGAGGGAAGAGAGGGCGTTTCAGGCCAGGTGGTCTCCTCTGAGCCTCCCAACTACCCGAGGAGGGAAGAATGGGATTGTCCCCATTTTACAGATGAGGAAACTGAGCATGAGAGGGGTCAAGTCCAGGATGACCCAATCAGCAAATGCCTAGGGCAGGATTCCAACTTAGGGCTGTCTAACCCCAAGTGCAGCCCAGGAGTCAATACACCATGATTCCTCTCCATAGCTCCATCCATAAGAGCTTCTGTTTGGTCTGAGGGATATTACTGCCAATATCGGCCAGAGCCATGAGCTTTAGAAAATAGCGTAGGATGGTGGAGTTTGGAAGTGCGAGGTCCAAACTCCACTGGATGGAAGCTCTGTGCCTCAGTTTCCTTATGTAAATGCAGGACAGGTAGATAACACAGTGAATAGAGCTCCAGGCCTAGAGGGAGGGCCTAGGTTCAAATCTGACCTCAGACACTTCCCAGCTGTGTGACCCTGGACAAGTCACTTACCCCTGATTACCTAGCCCTTACCGCTCTTTTGTCTTAGAGTTGTTCCTAAGACAGAAACTGAGTATTTTAAAAAGTGTCATGTCAAAGCCAGATATTATTTCTGAAATGCATAGTAGTGAAAACATAATGGAATGGGAGGGCCTTCCCTGCCCACCCAACTGCCCCAAATCGGTACCAAGGATCCCATTTCATTTCACACTCACTGCTCACAGTTTTTCTTGATGTTGGCAAAGAGCCCTCAAGACAAATTTTCAAAGTCTTTGTACCTGTCCATATACTGCTCTCAGTCTGTGTATGTACGTAGCCTTATTGTCCCTATCTCCATCTCTTGGTCTATGTCTCTTTCTGTCTCTGTCTCTTCCTCTTTCTCCCTCTCTGCCTCTCTGTCTCTGTCTCTTGACTCTCTCTTTCTTTCTTTCTCTCTGTCTCTGTGACTTTCCTTTGCTTCTCTGTGTCCTTTCTTTTTTCTTCCCTCCCTTCCTCCCTTCCTTTCTTTCTTTCTTTTTCTTCCTTCCTTCCTTCCTTCCTTCTTTCCTTCCTTCCTTCCTTCCTTCCTTCCTTCCTTCCTTCCTTCCTTCCTTCCTTCCTTCCTTCCTTCCTTCCTTCCTTCCTTCCTTCCTTCCTTTGTTTCTTTCTTTCTCCCCAAGTCTTTCTGTCTCTGTCTTTCCCTTCCTCCATCTATTCCATCCTCTCTTCTTCCCTCCTTAGTGCCTTCCTGGCTAGTTGGGTTTGGGGGATTGGTCACATGACCCAGTGTCTATGCCAGCCTCTGCTTTTGGGATTCCTTTTTCCTCCCATCTGCATTCCCAGGATGCAAAGCCGCTCCCAGTGTGGGAAGCCAGCACTGAAGGGATAATAGCTGCTCTCTAAATTTAGACAGGGGAAAAGTCCCCATAGATTTTGCAGAAATATTTCTGAGCCTTATGAATTGGGGGAACAAGAGGATCCATCTGGGTCTACTACGTGCCTAGCCATGTGCTAGGCCCTGGGCCTTGGTCTCCAGGTCTTCCAATAAGGGGCTTGAAATCTTCAAAGGAGGGGAAGGGACATAAGAGGCATTGAGGGGCTGGAGCTATGAGACCAATCTAAAATTGTTGGGCGTGACACGTGTTGCAAAACAGGGAGTACAGGGGTAGTTTGGGAACCATCCTTAGGAGGTTGACCACCTTTCCTATCACAATTCAGAAACAGGGGAAGATGGACCATAGGGTCAGAGACAGACTAGAAGGGACTCGAGTGCAACTTCGGCCACAGACACTTACCAGCTGGATGATCTTGTGTAAGTTCCTCAACTTCTCCATTGCCTCAGTTTCTTCATCTGTAAAATGAGGGAGTTGGACTCAGTGGCTTTATAAAGTCCCTTATAGCACTAAATGTGTGATTCTATGAGATGAAATGACTAGCAGAAGGTCATACAGGATTGTTTTTAAACCCTCGCCTTCCATCTTAGTACCAATATGGTATATTGGTTCCAAGGTAGAAGAGTGGTAAGGACTAGGTAATGGGGCTTAAGTGACCTGCCCAGGGCCACCCAGCTAGGAAGTGTCTAGTGCCAGATTGGAACCCAGGACCTCACATCTCCGGGCCTGGCTCTCAATCCACTGAGCCATCCAGCTGCTCCCATCACACAGGATTTAAACCAGGATCATTTAAGCCGAGGGCCAATATTTTCTGCCCCTCTATGTCCTCAGAGGGCCTCTCCAGATGAGAACGCTATGATTCCATGATGGATTCAAGCCTCATTGATTTCTAACAGGCCAAATGTCCATGTCCAGAGCAACAAGTGATCCAGTTTGAGGGGTGTTCCCACTGGCTTCATTGACTCTCCGAGCTGGCAGCAGCATCTTGTCATAAGAAGTCACTTTGTCCAGTTCTCCCCTTTTACAGAGGAGGAACCTGAGGCCTGCAAAGGGCCAGGAAGTGGCCCAAGGCCACAGAGGTAATCATTGACAGGACAGACCTGAGTCCTTTGACTGCCAGTCCAACTAGCTCTCTTTCTACTACTCCGTGGGTGTCCCGCTCATCCCCAGTACAGAATTCCCCTACATTGCCAAATGTGATCATCTAGCCTCTGAGCCTTGCTCGAGATCTGGGAGGAACTTCAGAGGCCATTTTACAAAGGAGGAAACTGAGGCAAGCAAAGAGATCAACTGGCTCGCCCATGGTCCCATGGGTTAAAATCCGAGGCAGCATTTAAAGTCCAATCTCTTTCCTCTATAATTGCGCTGACTCCCCTTCTCTGCTTGAAGACTGCAAATGAGGGGGAAGCCACTCCCTCCTGAGGCAGGCAGCCCATTGCACTTTGGGACAACTCTAATTATTAGGAAGTTTTTCTTTAGATCAAGCTGAAACCTGCCTCTCTTTACCTTCTACCCCTTGCTCCTTGTTCTGCCCTCTTGGACAAACTGAGACAAGTCTGGCCCCTCTTCCATATGACAGCCCTTCAAATACTTTAAGAGGGCTGTCATATTCCCCGCCCTCCCCAGCCCCCACAAGCCTTTTCCTCTCCAGGCCAAACATCCCTGGTTCTTCTTTCAATGGATCCCCATATGGCACGCGCCCCATTCCCCCATTCCCCTCCCTATGGCGGGCGGTATCTAGCGTCTTTCCAGAGCCGGCCATGCTCCAACAACTTGTCAATGTCCTTTCTAAAACAAGGCACCCCGAACAGGCGTGCCACACTCTAGCTGGAGCTAGCTTTATGAGTCTTGCATGAATAGTAACTTCTCACATTATGGCTTTTAAGCTCATTCATTCAACAAACATTTGCTAAATGCCTGCTGTGTGCAGAGGACCATACTAGGCACTGGGGGAGAAACAAAGATAAATAAGAAATGGTCATGTGGAGCTTCCTGTCTAGCGTGGGGCTGAGAGAGGTGGCCCTGGAGCTGGTCCTCAAAGAGATCCATAGAACTAACTCCAGGAGGCCAAGAGGGGGAGGGAGAACCTTCGGAACCACTCACTTCCACGAGCATTCATTCATTCGCTTTTGTCTGTTAAGTATTAATGAGGCTGCTAACAGGCTTTATCTCGGGACTCCATCTTTGCCTCTGTCCAGAAGGGGAGGCATCCCAGAGGCTTGGGTTCCAAAGCCATTTCGCCAGTCCTTGGGCACTTCATTGACTGGGCAGTGAGGTAACTAACAGTTTTTCCCTTATTATCGCCAACATTTATCAAGGATACGTAGCATCTCTCTTGGCTAGATGGGCCCACTTCCCTTGGGCAGTGTACGTGTGTGGTGGGAAGGTGGAGGGGTTTCCATGAAAGATCAGCAACAATGCCATGGTTCTTGTTAAGATTAAACACTAACAGGGGCAGCTAGGTGGCTCAGTGGATAGAGAGCCATGGCCTGGAGATGGGAGGCCCTGGGTTCAAATAGCTGTGTGACTCTGGGCAAGTCACTTAACTCCAACTGCCTAGCCCTTTATTGCTTTTCTGCCTTGGAACTGATACTTAGTATTGATTCTAAGATGGTAAGGTTTAAAAAAAAAAAGCTTAAACACTAATGTTACCTCATGGCTCCTCTATTCATTCATTCATTTGATATCCAACATTTTCTTATTAGGCACCCCCTATGTGTAACAGGAGTTGATCAGTTTGTTCAGTGTCCCAAACAACATGATGACATTAAAGGGCACTTATCCAGAAGGTAGGAGTATGCCCTGAAAGCCTTTGGAAAGGCCCCAGCTAACTCCTCTGACTGACTTCCAGTGACTAGGGTTGCCTCTAAAATTATGAACAACGAAAGTCAAAGGAGAAAGACTCTTGCCAGAAGAACCATCTCTTCCCCAAGCTCTATTACAGTGATGGCTAACCTTTTAGAGATAGAGTTTTAGACCCTGCCCCTACCCCACCCACAAGACCACATGCAGGGTCCCCCACCCATTATCCCACACAAGAGAGGGAGGAAGTACCCCCATTGGGCTTAGGGGCAAGAAAAGTGAGGAATGTCCTCACTGAATGTAGAGAGGGGGAAGAGAGTGGCCCAAATACTCCAATTCCCTCCATCTCTGCTGCCTGTGAGCCACCCACCTTACCTCCTGTGCCCTCCCATTGGGCTGTGTAAAAATGGAGATTTGAACCCCAGACTTCAATCCCCAGAAGTCCTTGCTCTAGTTTCCAAGATGCCCTCTAATCTCCCTGAATCTCCCTGAGTGCGAGATCAAAATTTCTATTTAAACTGGCGGTAAAGCTGACTGAGCTCTCTTCCTGCTTCCACTTCCAAAGGCTCACTCTCTTGGCTTCCACAACTGAGCACACGCAGCTCTACCAGGCAGGATGCAGAGTGAGTGATTGTGAATGGGCTCTCTGAGCCTAGACACGTGCTTTCTTATTTTGTATTTTCTCTATTTCTTAATCTTTAATAAACCTCATTAAATATAATACTTTTAGCAGCTGCTGGGCAGAGGGGCAGGAAAAGAGGCCCAGTGGAGAGGGGGTGGGGAGCAGCTCAGCCCGAGGCCCTCTGCCTCTCTAATAACAAACTGGGGGGACTATGTTGGGGGGGAGCAGCCAAGTACACACAGAGAGTGTTCTGTGTGCCATCTTTGGCACCCATGCCATAGGTTCGCCATCACTGGTCTATTAGAATGAACTGGTTTCATTTGTTTCTGCTCAGGAAGAAATCACTTAGGTCTCCATTGAACAGCCAGATCAGAGTCAGCAGAACATATCTTTGCTTGGAAGGGGAAAGAGGTTTCTCAAAAAGTGGAGAGGGGGGAAGCAGAGCAACCCCAGATCTGAAACTGCACCACAAAGCAATGCTGAAAATTATTTAGCACTGGTTAATAAATAGAGAGATCCATCACTGGAACAAATCAGGCAGGCACCACCACATACTAGGTTCAAATGGCCTGGTGTCCAATTGAGCCAAAGACTGAAATCAGGGCATGAACTGCTGGGAAAACTGGAAAGCAGTCTGACAGAAAAGGAGGTATAGCTTTAGACCAAGACTTCAGCCCCTATGCTGAGATGCGCTCCAAATGGACACATGACAGACACATCATAGAAAAGGTCACGTCATAAACAAATTAGAGGAGCAAGGCAGAAATTACCTTTCCAATCTATGGCTAGAGGGGAGAGTTTATGACTAAACAAGGGTTAGAGAGGATCCCAGATGATAAAATGGAGCATTTTGATTACAGAAAATGAAAACGGGTTTACACAAATAAAAGCAGCGCAATGAAATTCGAAGGGAAATGGTGAGCCGAGGTGGAGGAAATCTTTGCAGCAAGGTTCTTTGCTAAAGGCTTCATTTCTTCCAAGATACACAGAGAACTGTTTCGAATTTGTAAGAACAAGAGCCATTCTCTGGGGAGAAATGGTCCAAGGATATGAATAGATGGTTTTCAAAGGAAGAAAATCAAGCTAGCACCAGCCAGATAAAAAGCGTGCCAAATTAAAGAAATTACAAATTAAAGCAGTTCTGAGATTCTCCCTCTCGGAGTGGCAAAAAGGGAAGCAGCTAGAGCGAGATGGATCTCTAACAGTCACTGTGCCAAGCCCTGCGGATACAAATGCAAGCAAGACAGTCCCTACCGTCAAGGAACCCACATTTGAATCGAGGAAGATTGCATGGGGGGTCCGCAGAGGGTAGACGCGTCCAGGGAGTGACCTGCAGAAGGTATCATCTTGATCGCTGAATGCTCCCTAGGTGAGACCTCACCCAGCATAATCATATCCCAGCAGTCGAGTCTAAATTTCTGGTGGAGGGGGACCAGACAGAGAAGAGGGAGCTTGGCATGATGTCAAAGGGGCACGTAGTATGGCATAGAGATGACCGAGACGGGGTAGAAGAAGGAACCAAAGACAATGGTTTTGAGGTATATATATTTTTACTAACCCTCACCTTCTAAGGCAGAAGAATTGAAAGGGCTAAAGAATAGGGGTTAAGTGACTTGCCCAGGGTCACAGAACCAGAAGGGGTCCAGACCAGAATTGAACCCAAGATTTCCCATCTCCAGGCCTGGCTTTCTATCCACTGAGCCACCCAGCTGCCCCTGCCAGTGGTTTTGAAGCCAGCCTTGACTCAGCCTCTGAGCCTTATGCTCTGATTCCATCACAGTGAGTATATGCCTTGGCAGAGGACATTAATGCACTATTTGTGGAGCTGTGAACTGGTCCAACCATTCTGAAAAACAATTTGAAACTATGTCCCCAGTCAGTAAACTGCAAATGCCCTTTGACCCACTACTAGGTTCTATGCCCCAAAGAGATCAAAGAAAGAAGAAAAGGATCCTCGTGTGCAAAAACAGTTTGAACCGCTCTTATTGTGGTGACAGAGAACTGGAGACTGATGGGATGCCCATCAGTTAGGGAGTGGCTGAACATGTCGTGATATATCAGTGAAAGGAATTTGATGGCGCTGGAAGTCATTGCGAAGGAGACAATTTCAGCGAAACCTTGGAAGGCTTGCTTTAACTGATGCAGAATAAAGGAGGCAGAATCAGCACAGAACAACAAAGACTCTGAAAGACGTAAGAAATATTAACTTAAATCTTAATTGTAACCAATTACAATTGCAGAGGACCCATCATGAAGAACGTTATCCACCTCCTGACAGAAAGATGCAGAATGAGACAGGCTTTGTTTTTGTCTTTCCTTTTCCTTTTCCCAATTGAAGAAGATAGAGTGAAAAGAAATATTTGTTAGGTGAGAAAATAAAATACGGAAAAAGAAAAGGGATCATTTTCCTCCCCTGCTTGCCCAGGAACAATAATGATGACTTAGAGTGAGGCACAGGGCGCTGACTGAATGAGCTCTCTTCCACACCACCTGGGAGGAGAGTTCAAGGACAGTGTTCCTTCTTTTTGTAGGAGAGGGAGGATTTGTCATTCTCCAAGCATCAGGACTAGAAACTACACTTTTAGTCAGAGAAAGGAGATTTCCTGGGCAGCACCGGTTTGGGGAGTTGCCTCAAGTTTGAGAATGCCTGAGTTCAAGCATCTGGGCACCAGCCTCCTAGAGGGACATGTCCTGAACAACAGCTTCTTTTTTTTAAACCCTCACCTTCTGTCTTGGAACCAATACTGTGTATTGGTTCCAAGGCAGAAGAGTGGCAAGGAGTGGGCAATGGGGGGTAAGTGACTTGCCCAGGGTCACACAGCTGGGATGTGTCTGAGGCCAGATTTGAACCTAGGACCTCCCGTCTTTAGGCCTGGCTCTCAATCCACTGAGACACCCAGCTGCCCTCACCCAGGTCTTTTTCCTTAAAAAGCCCTTCCCTTCCATCTTAGAGTCAATACTGTGTATTGGCACCAAGGCAGAAGAGTGTTCAGGGCTGGGCAATGGGAGTGAAGTGACTTGCCCAGGGTCACACAGCTGGGATGTGTCTGAGGTCAGATTTGAACCCAGGACCTCCCATCTCTAGGCCTGGCTCTCAATTCACTGAGCTACCCAGATGCCCCCACAACTGCTTCTTGGAGAAGGAAGGCGATCATCATTATGACTCTTTCAGCTGAACATCTGCAGTAGTCATGGCATGGGAGACCAGGAGACCAACCATCCTTGTCACTGCTATGAGTTGTTCAAGGCGAATGAGGAAGTCTAATTTAGCACATCATATGTTTTGATATCTGTTCATGGGCTCCTGTGAGTCCTGAGTGTCATGCATTGGGGGGGGGGGGATAAAGGCTATCCCACACCCAATATAAAGTAATACATTGAGTGCCTGTGTAGGAACTGGGGGACCGTGTTACCCACATTTGAGGAAACTTAGACACGAGTTATACCTAGAGCATATTTCGAGATTTTCCTAAGGTTTTCCAGGTGGGAACATGAGCCAGAGAGAGAAGCTGACCAGCTTCGGTGCCTCAGTGCCCCAAGCTTGGCCGGACCTGGTCCACGTCAGCCCCGAGTCTTTGAGGGGTCCTGAGGCACAGCTTACATGTATGGACTGTGAGCTTGGCTAGGCAGTAAAGATACAAAGACACAAAACTCCCTCGGGGAGTCCTCCTGGGGGAAACAACAAGGAAAACGATGCCAATACAAAATCTGTACAAAGTCGATACAAATCAGAGGATGGCGCTTACTGGCTTGGGATCAAGGATGCAGGAGGCTACATTTGAACAGACTTTGAGACACTTAGAGACTCCGAGAGCTGGAAAGAAAATAGAACTACATTCTAGGCAGAGCTGCGGAGATAGCAGCTAGACCATCGTGTATGGGGACTACCAAATGGACCAGCTTCTCTGGAAAAGAGAGTTTCCAGGGGTCGGGAGAGGAAGATAGTTTGGGCCAGACTACAGAGGCCTTTAAAAAGCAGCCAAAGTCGTTTGGATCTTCCCCTAGTAATGGAGTGTCTGCTCTGAAAATACGTGCCATTTATAAAGCGTTTACTGTGACATCGTCGCGCTGATCGGTCGCGTGACCTCATTTGATACCCAGAATGCTCCTACAATATAGGTGCTACATTGCATTGTTAGGCTCATTTTTGAGATGAGCACACTGAGGCTTGGGAAAGAGAAGGACCTTGCCCCAAGCAACCAAGTCAGCGTGTGCTACTCGGATCTTCCGATTCCATGTTGGGATCTTCATTTGTCCAAAGGGAAACGTGATGTCCAGGATGATGGAAGCGCTAAGCCCGCTGTCCTCTGCCTTCATCAGATCACGTCCAGAGGGCCATGCCTTTAGTTCAGAGCACCACGTTGTAGGAAGGGGGCTACGAAGCAGGAGTGTCTCTGGGGAAAGAGATGAGGAAGGACAGACAGAGGAAATAGGAAGGGTTAGCTGAGAGAAGAGAAGACTCAGGGAGCCGGGGGAGTGTGAAAGACTCAACCTCTTAGGGCAGAACTAGAAATCATGGGTGGAAGTTCCACAGAGGCCGAGTAAGGAGAAAACAATCCCTTGTCCAAAAATGGAATGGGCTCGCTATCATTTGGAGACCTTCAGGCAGTGCTTAAACCCTCTGTTCCTTGGGATGTTGCAGAATGTCAGCTTGTTTCTGGGTTAGACTCCCTGGCCTTCCAACCCTGAGCCTGCTCTTTCTACTCCACCCAGTGACAAGGCACTGTGTTAAGTGTCAAAGAAAGAAGACATTCTGTCCTGAAGTAACTTCTAGTCTATTTGGAGAGATATTATTTTTTTTGAAAGGGACAAGGGTAGCTGGGTGGCCCAGTGGATAGAGAGATGGGCCCAGAGATAAGAGGTCCTGGGTTCAATTCCGGCCTCAGACACTTCCTAACTGGGAGACCCTGGGCAAGTCACAACCCCAGTTGTCTAGCCCTTACCTCTCTTCTGCCTTGGAACTGATAGTATCAATTCTAAGACAGAAGTTAAGGGTTAAAAAAAAGTTTTTAAAGGAAGGGACCTAAGAGGATTCTTCTGTCCATTCTCCCATATGTGCAGAAGGAAATAACTAAACCTACAAGGGGCATATGCTAAGAATAACATGAGCTCCTCAAATAGTGAGGTCAATGGAGATTGAATGAAGAGATAATGATAATAGCTAATATTTATATAGTGCTTACTATGTGCCAAGCCCAGTTCTAAATGTCTTACAAATGCCATCTCATTTGATCCTCACAACAGTTCTGGAAGACAGATGCTATAATCATCCCCATTTTACAAAAAAGGAAAATGAAGCAAACAGAAGTTATGTGACTTGCCCAGAGTCATCCAAATGGTGTCTGAGGCTGGATTTGAACTGAGGCCTTCTTGACTTCAAGACTATCCACTGAGACACATAAGTTACCAATCCTGGGAGATGGGATAGGCAGGGAAGATGTTCTGGAGGAGGTATGACTTGAGCTGAGAACAACAGATAGTTGGGACAAGATGGAGAGAAGGTGGCAGAATGGTATTTTAGGGAATGACTGAACAAAGGCTTAGTTTCCTCAACACCAGTATCAATCAAGTGTTTATTAAGTGGGTCACATTGTGTTAATTGTATCTAGCCCTAAAACAATGTTGAGCATCCTGGAAGAGATCTGTGACCACTCACAAGAATTTGACCTGACCATCTACATAGGAAAGATAAAGTGGATGAAAAATGTCTATTTTCAGATTACAATGAGTATGACAAATTGGGCCCAGAATTAAACAAGAGAAGAAGATTGGGCTCAGTTGACTTTGGGGAATTACAAAACTCTTTAATGCTTCTAAAATTCACACAGAAACAAAGGCTTATATTTACAATACCAATATTCTTCTGGGGCTATTGTGTACATGGAACACAAGAGCCTAGAACATGGAGGACAACAAAAAGAAGAATGGCATGAGCAAGCCAAAACTTGAGATCAATGAGGAACTTTGAACACTAATAGGAGTAAATGATGCTTTCAGGGAAAATGTATAAGAAGAAGAGAAGACTAAATGAACACTATAATGCAAATTCCAACAACAGGGAAATGGGTTCGAGTCAAGAACACATGTGATAACCAGTGGAATCATGCGTCGGCTATGGGAGAGGGAAAGGTGGTGGGGGGGGGGGGGGAGGAAAAGAAAATGATCTTTGTTTCCAGTGAATAATGTATGAAAACGACCAAATAAAATAATGTTTAAAAAAAAAAAGAAGAAGAAGAGAAGATAGGCTGGTTCCACAATAAGGGCAAAGGATGATGGGTAGACAGTCCAAGTACTCCACTCTTGATAAAAAAAAAAAGAAATTGAAGAAGGCCTCCAGTACGTCGGGTGGATCCCTTGTGGTGAGCTTACTGAGAGGCCAAGGACCAGAGTCCCACAGAATAGGCTGCAATCTGCTCCATTGTAAGGAAGCCTGAAATCAGCACAGATCACAGATTCACTAGAGTATTGGAGTAGGTGCCAAGCCCTGTGCTAAGCTCTAGGGAGATGAAGACCAAACAAGTCCTGCCTGCCCTCTAGGAGCTTACATTCTATAGGAGCCAAAATAAATCCAAAGCAATTGGGGGGTGGGGGTGGAAGAAGCCAGTAGAAAGTTCCAGAAAGGTCTCTGGTAGGAGGTGGTACTTCAAGGTCTTGAAGGAAACTAGGCATTCTAAGAGGGAGAGGAGGGAGGGAGAACCTCCAAGGGGGTAGCCCGTACAAGACCACAAAGGGAAGATCAAATGCCATTCATAAGGAACAGCAAGGCTGGTTTAGCTAAGCCAAAGAATGCATAAAGGGAAGGAATATATGAGAAGGCTAGAACAACTGATTGCAGCCAGATTTTGAAGACCGTAAATGCCAAAGAAGAGAAGTTTGCCATTTATACTAGAGATAAGAGGGAGCCATTGGAGTTGATTGAGCAGAAGAGTGACATGGTCAGATGTGAGCTTTAGGAAATCTCTTTGGTAGCTATCTGGAGGATGGACTAGAGAGGAGGAGACCTGAAGCAGGCAAACCAATGGGGAGGCTGTTGAGGCTGTGGCAGTAGTCCAGGCAAGAAGTGGTAAGGGATTAAACTAAGGTGGTGGCCTCTGTGTGAGGGGGAAAAGGGCAAGGATGGGAGAGATGTTTGGTAGGTCAGATGAACAAGACTTGGTGACTGATGGACTGTGGGAGGGGAGGGGATGATGATAGAGGGGGAGGAACGACTGGAAGCACAAGAAGTTTCCTCTAGAGGAGTAAGGAGGCTTGGAAGGGTGTTGGGGAGTGGGGTAAGCAGTCTTAAGGGCAGAGATTGTTTCACTCCTGTCTTTGTCCCCCTCCTCCCCCATACATACATGGCACAGTATCTTGTAAAAGAAATCCTTCTTGAATTGAATTCTTCCTTTGGTTCCTCCCCTCCTGTACTCCCCCCCCACCCAGTCACACAAATTCCTTTTTGAGCTTTGGACTAAGACACAGAGAGAGCAAGAGAGGACCATGGGACAGCCGGGAATGAACATATCCCTAAGCCAGGAGGCTAATGGAGGATCAGCATCCCAGCCAAGCCATGAAGTCATCTGTTTATCCTCTCTTCTCCTTCTCTTAAGTGGGGGCTGAGGCCTTTGAAAGATTGATCAGCCAGCTGGACTACGAAGCCAGGCCTTTGCTTTACCAGTCTCTGGAATGAGAGTCTTACTCTCATCCTTCTCCTCTGCCCCAGCCATCCTTTGCCTGTCCAGCCAATGGGCCTTTGGATGGATCTCTTTCTTTAAAAGGATTATATCATCTGTAATGTATATCCAAAGAGAGGCAGAGACAGAGAGACAGAGAAAGAGAAGGCTGGAGGAGGGAGGAGAGAGAGATGGAAGGACAGTGGGGAGAGACAGAGAAAGGGAAGAGAGAGAAAGAGAGACAGAGGGAGAGAGAGGTGGGGGAGGGAAGAAATAGAGATGGAAGGACAGTGGGGAGAGACAGAGAAAGGGAAAAGAGGGAGAGATACAGAGAGGGGGGTACAGAGAGAGGGGGAATAGACAGAATGAGAAGGGAGGGGGTGAGAGAGACAGAGACAGAGAGAGAAACAGTGGTTTAGAGAGCCTGGCAGGAGGAGGGGGAGGCACTGCAGTTAGGTTGAGGGAGGGTTTTTTCTGAAGGATGTTATTGAAGCCCAGATCTCCAGGGTGGTCTCTTTTCAGCTCCTTGAATACTGTGTTACCCTTGCTGCTCTGGCCTCCCAAAACCTCCTCAGAATCAGATTGCCTTACAGGGACATTTTAACAATGCCTGGGTGTGTCCTCTTTGGGGAGCTGGGAGATGTTGGTTAGGAAGCGAATGTCCCATTGGGACTTGGAAAGGTAGGCGGTGTGGCAAGGCCTGTGGAGGTAGCCCCCTAGAATGTCCCCAAGGTGGGTCTAGAACGCTGGGAGAACCCATCAAGTTCATTTCCAAATGAGTCCCGAATGTTCCTGAAGTGGACGTGCTTGTGCTGAACCCCAAAGTCTGTCCTGGAGCTTGTGATCTGGGGGTGGGGAGTTTGCCATGTGAGCAGATGGTCCCCAGCCCTCATGAGCAGGGAACTCTCTGAGACCTGAGAAGGTCTGCTGGGACAGAAGCGAGGAAGGGAGGGAGGGAGGGAGCCTTGGACATCTCCTGAAGGGGAAGAAGAGGATTCCATCTTTCCCAGCTCCACTTGCCTTGCCTGGGCTGGGTCTAGCTGTGAGCATGTGTTCAGAGGCCCAGGCAGTGGGAGTGATGGACAAATTGATAGCAAACATTTCTCCCAGGACACATTATCCTAAGGGGATGAGGTTCCTGAAGCAGCTTCCCTTTCGGGTGAAAGATGGCTTGATGTTTTCAGCTTCAGAAGTTGGCAGAAGGTTGGTGACAGGAGGGCACTGGCTGCATATAAAATGCTTTTAAGAAAAAAAAGACTCACACTTTGGCTGGGAAAAATGCTTAGACCAGAGGGACCGCTACCATCCCACTGGGGCATTTAGCCAGGGTTTTCCCCTGTGCCCCTAACGATGCCCCTGAGAAAACTCGGAATTGTAGGTGAAGGGCAGATTGTAGTAAGAGGACCACAGCAAATCCTGGCTCTGCCACCTGTGGGACCACAAGATCTCTGGGAGACTCAGTTTCCCCCTCTGGAAAATGAGGGGGTTTGACTATGTGACTTCTGAGGACCCCTTTTAGCTTAAGAGCTAGAATCCTAGTTTCCTAGTGGAAGAAGGAGCTGGCAGACTTGGAGTATAGTCCTATGCTCTTCTCTGGGGCTCAGTTTCCCAATCTGTAAAATGAAAAGATTGGACTAGATGATGTTGAAGTCCTAGTCCTTTTTTTTAATAATAAAGTTTTCCTGAATTTGAAGTCCCATTCTGCGGTTCTGTGACTTGATCATCTCAAAGGCATTCTCAGACCTGCGGTTCCCCGAATCTGGTTTTCAGTTCTGTGTGGATTCATTCTCCTGTACCCCAGCACTCTCGGGTCCCTGAAGCCCCTCAGGCAGAGAGGAATGTCCCATATTACACCCAGCCGTCCCCCATCCAAACTTGTCCTTCTATGCCCTATACTCTGGCAGCTGGCCGTCCTGGAATTTGTCTGCTCATCCCCTGAAGAAGAGCAGAGCTCGGAGTGCTGCCCTTTCCTGGGGAGCAGGGAGCAGAGCTTGAGCCAAAGAAATCGATCCCAAATCGGGGTGCTTTGGGTCAATGAGGCTGATGAAGAGAGGAGGGCCTCTCCAACCCCCAATTCCCTGAGGCCTTCTGCCTCCTGCCTCCTACAGGGTGGGTCCTTGTAATTTCAGGAATGTAGAAATGTATGGACTCTCCCCTGTCCCAGCAGAGATGCTGGAATAATGTTCTAGCCCCAGGGGGAGGTGAGAGGAACCCGCCCCATCGGGGCCCCCATCCCCTTGCTTTCCGGGGGGCCAAGGGAGAGCCGGGTAGGGGCAGATCTGATTCCAGCACCATTCCCTCGCCGCTGCCGGCCAGCCTGAGGGGCAGGCCGGTGAACTTGATGTCCCCTCCCCCAAGGCTGCCACTTCTAGCGCTGAAGCGCAGAGTTGATTCGGACTGACTCGGAGCTACTTAGGGCCCTCAGCCTCGGGCCCAGGCCCCCAGAGAGTCTGGCGTAGTCCCCTGGAATCGGCTTAGCCCAAGGGCCGGCCAGTCCAATGAGAAGCGCCCAAAGTCATCTCAGCTGGAAACCCAGAAAAGAGCGACTCCCGGCATCATCCGGGCAGTCCCGATCACCTCCCGGCTGTGTCGTAGCGTGTTCTAACACCCCAGCCCGTCCCAGGCCAAGACCTGCCTTCCAAGAAAAACCCATTAGGGGAACGAGTAGGGGAAAGAGGAGGGAAAGTCAGTCGGGCAGGCCGGTGCCTTTAAGGATCCCACGGCGCGCTTGGACTGGACGCCTTCGTGCTGTTTGGTGTGTGAGTGTGTTCTCTGTGACAGTGGTCCCTCATGTTACCAGGGAGACTGGAGAGATGGGAGGAGGGCTGGCACAGTGGGGTGGGGGAGGGCCTGGATTATTTAATGAAAAGCAGCTCAGGGAAGTTTACCTTTCCCCCCTCCCTCCCCTTTCCTCAGCCCTGAGTCACCAGCCACTAGCCAGCGAGCCTCGTTGCTGGCTGGAGATGGGGGGGGGGGGGGCGGCACTGGGCACCCAACTCCTTTCTGAGTCCCATCTCTGCCAATGCGATGCCGGGCAATTCCATTCCCCCTAGTCATCTGCAGTGAGTCTCTGGCTGTGGCCTCCCAGGCACTGGAGGAGACCAGGGAGAAGCCTTCAGAATGCACCCAGGCTAGTTAGAGAGAAAGGCTTCCCCAGAAGAGCCTTCCTGAGAGCCTAGTGCGAGGCAGAGTGTACAATGGGTGCCTGGAGAGGGGGAAGAGTGCCCTTGGCACTGGGACAAGCAGGGAAGACTCGGAGAGGAGGTGGGGTCTGCACTCTGGGCCTTGAAGCAAAAGAAAGGTTGGAACTGACAGGCAGGAGGGAGAAGGGCACACCAAAGGGATGCGGAGGAAAGGGGAGGGGGCAGAACTGAGCCTCCACGGTGGGGGAGGGGACAAGGGAATACAGGCATGCTCTCAGCAGGGCCCAGAAAGGGTAGTCAGTCAGGGCCCAAGTAACACACGATCCCCTTTTAGAGATGGAGAAACTGAGTCCCAGACAAGGAATCCACTTCCTTACCAAAAGCCACACATTGAGCTCACTCTGAGCAGACCCAGGTTTCCTAACTCCCAGACTGCTATATTTCGTTCAGGACAGGCGCCCCGCCCCTGCAAGTCCTCCCCCGTAGGGGCTCGGTGTGTCTCTTCACCCAGCCCCGTAGAAAATGACAGAGGAGGCCCTTGGGACCTGGGACAGTAGCTGGGAAATTGCCTCTCTACACTTGAGCATGTCTGAACGATGATGACTCAGGGGGATTAGTCACAGAAAAAAGCCTGCTGGCTGGCCACCTTCTCCCCTTCCCTCCCTCATCCTGTCCTAGCAACAGCGAGGCCCCAGATATGGGGTCAGCTTTGATGCTCAAATGCGAAAGCATCTTCTCAGCTCAGCAGTGTGCTGCGGCACAGACAATGCTGGTGGGGAGGGAGAGGGCCTAGGTTCGAATCCCGCGGCTGCTCATTCCTAGTGGGCTAGGCTCCAGTTTCCCTCCAAGGAAATGGGGGGCCCTCCCTTCTCCTGGGCCGCTGCTTCGCCTCCCCCTGCCCTCCGCGAAGCTCCCCAGGGGAGGGGGTGTCGAAGGAGCGATTGATTGACAGAAAGCATTCGTTCTGCGTTATCTCTGCTGACTTGCCGCTTTGGTCTGGGGTCCCAGCTCAGCCCAAAGTGGACTGTGCACATGGAAGGCATTAGGAGGGGGGCAGTGGCTGCATGGCTTCCTTGTAAGAGCAGGGCTAATGAGCCCAAGGTCACTTGTGAGCCCTGGGTGGGCCAGTCAGTTCCACTCTATGCCCTAGTAGCAGAACCAAGCCGGACCCCGACCCCAGGCCAGTCTCAAACCCTGGCCAAGCCGGCTGTCCGAGACTCCTCCACCCCTCCAGCCCTAGGAGGCTGGGGAGGAGGGAGTGGGGATGGCGCATTGCCCCCATTCAGTGACCACACGGGGGGCTAGAAAATGAACCCTGCCTGTACACACACGCACACTCACACTTTGGGCCTGGGGCGCTGGGGATGGGATGGAGCCCTCCCCCACATTGGGGACCCCGCCGCCCCTCAGCAGAGCCTGGAATGGGGAGGTCTCTGAGGCTCGGGCCGGGTGCTGAATGCAGTGCCCACGTGGAGTTGGGGTGGGGGATATAACTGGAAGAAAGCTAGAAGCCTCCGCAGGATTCAAACTGTTCGCTCAGGTCCCCCCACCCCCCTCTAGAGAGGGGGCGGTGGCAGTGGCAAGTGGCGGGGAGGGGGGCATAGAGAGGAGCGTTAAGAGAGAGAGGGAGGGAGAGGGAGAGGATAGGGAGGGAGAGGAGACAGGGGTGGAGGGAAAGGGAAAGGGAGAGGGAGAGAGAGAGAGAGGGAAAGGGAGAGGGGGAGGGGGGAGAGAGAGAGAGAGAGAGAGGGAGAGAGAGAGAGAGAGAGAGAGATCCAGACAGAGAGAGAAGAGTGAGAGATAGGGAGAAGGGTACCCGGACGAAGAGGAAGTCCTAGAAGGAAGAGACAGACAAAAGAGAAAGAGACAGAAAGAGAGAGTGAGAAGGGAAGGAGAGACCAGGAAAGAGGGAAAGGGAGACTGGGGTGGGGGAGACCAAGGGGAAAGCGAGGGACAGAACGGAGCTAGCCAGTGAGAGGAGTGGGAGACAGTTCGGCTGAGCGTCACAGCGGAGAGCCGGGAGAGGCGCGAGGGAGCCGGAGCTGCCGGAGGCTGGCCGCCCGCCCGCCCGAGTGCCCGAGTGCAGCCCGTGTGCCCGCGGCGGCGGCGGCGGCGGCGGCGGCGACGGCGGCGGCGGCGGCGGCGGCGGCGGCGGCGGTGCGGGTCGCTGCTCCCCGAGGTGCGGAGGAGGAGCCGGAGTCGAGCCGAGCCGGGAGAGGCGGCAGTGGTGGCGGCGGCTGTGGGCTGCTAGCTAGCTCACTCTCTCGTCTGACTGGGAGCGAGGCCACCCGCTGCCCGGAGCTCCGGAGCCCCTCAGCAGCGGCCCCGGTGCCAGCGGCGGAGAGCGGCAGCAGCGCGCCCACCCCCCGGCTTAGGAAACTTCCCCCTGGCGGCGGCGGTGGCGGCAGCGGCGGCGGAGCGCGGCTCTGCACGGAGCCACCAAGGTGAGCGCGCGCCGGGCGGCCCCTCCCTCCCCTCCCCCTACTCCAGTCCCTCTCCGCAGCGGGCAACCACTGGGGGTCTCCCCAAACCCCACCGCGCACTACGGGTCTGGGGCGCCAGGAGCTCGGTGGCCAGCGGGCGGGGCTGCGGGAGGCAAGGGGAGCTGCTTGCATAACCACGACTCGCGGGAGCCTCAACCCCAACACCCACACCTCGACACAACCCAACACCCCCCAGAGTACGCACTCTGCACACCCCGACATCACACACATGCATGCGCCACTCTTTCTCTCTCACACACACACCCCAACGCACACCCTCAGCGCACACCCCTAAACACACCCCCCAGCCCAACCGTCACACTCAAACACACAAACCCAATACCGCTCCCCCCATACCCCCGCATCTCCCAGCACATCCACACCGACAACAAACGTCCACACATGCTCGGAGCCCAGGTGCCCCGTGCCCAAGCACGCACGCCCCCACGGCACACCCCCACAATGCACAGAGTACCTTGCAACCCTACTATTCACTCACATCCTCCATCTTCCAAACAGTCTTTCACCCCCAACGCAGGCCCCTCCAATGTTAACGCACACACTCTATTCAGAGTGGGGGGGGCTCCCCTAAAACATCCGTAAGGTGCCCTCCTCATACACATCCATGGTCAGGCCTTGGGGAAGAAGCATCAGGCCTTTCCCATCCCTGGGCCTCAGGTTCCCCCTCTGAAGCAAGGAGAGGTTGGGCTGGGTGATCTCCAGAGACCCTTCTAGCTCTTTCTGGTCTCACATCTTCCACAGAATCACTGAGGGCCCCTGGGCAGGTCCCTCCCCCTCTCTGTGCCCTCATCTGATCTGCTAAGGCAGGGTGTGAGGTGCGCTTGGCCATGGCCCTTGGGTTCTGGACTCCCCAAGCCCGGGTCCTGTCTAATGCAGCAGACCCCAAAGCCCCTTGGCTGGGCATTAGCGTTGGCTTGTGGGAGGAAAGCCATGCGGGGGAGCAAGGCAGGAGGAGTGTCTGGGGAAGTCAAAGATGCCTCAGGGTTTCTCTCGGTCTGTGCTGCTGCCTCTGTCTCTCTCGGTCTCTCCTTCCTTTCTGCCTTAGTCTGTGTGTGTCTGTTTCTCACAAACTTAGCCATCCATCCTCATGTCATTGAGATGAGGAGATTTTTATGCTTGGGAACCGGGGGGGGGGGGGGGGGGGGGACGAAGGGCCACAGACCTGCTTGTGGGGAAGCCTCCCCAAGCCCCTGCCTCCATGGAAGCCTCAGCCTTTGGCTGGCCACCTCTTCCTTCCTCACACTCCAATTCAACACCCCTTTCTACAGGTTGACTCCCTTCCTCTGTCCTTCCCCACCCCCCACCCCCCTGAAAATTGCCCCAGTGTCCAAAGGAAATAGTTTCCAGGATGGAAGTTGAATGGCAGGGTGCCAGGAAACAGAGGCCCGTGGACACACACACACACACACACACACACACACACACACACATCTGTACATGCCAGCACATCCATGTCCCCCCTGCCCGCCAAGAAGAACATGTAGATGCACATGGATCCACACAGATCCAGATGGGTCCGCATGGGAGTGTGTGTGAGCGTGTGTCCCTCACCACACTTCAGAGACATACACAAGCACATGCAAACTTGTACACGTATCTGCGCCCATCCAGAAGCCAAGGCTCCTTCCTCTTTTTATCTTCCCCCATCCCCCTTTCCCAGCCAACTGGGAAATTCCGGAGCCTTGGGCTCCACCCCGCCCCCCTCCCGTCTCACCTACTGCTTTTCTCATGGAGGAGCTGACCTCAGCTCCTGCCTTGTTTTCTCCAACTCTCCAGGTCTCCGCTGTGGGCCAGGTCAGTGTTGCTGGCTCCAGCCTCCCACCTCAGTCGCCACGTCGGGGGCTACTGAAGGACGCTGCTTCGGTGGGTGGCCTCTCCAAGAGGAGCCATGCAGTCCACCGAGAGCCCAGCCGAGCTCTGAGAGCCCAGCCACCTGGCGCCTCTCCCCTCGGATCCCGCCTCAGATTGCCAGTGCTTTGGGATAACCCAGCAGCCCGCTGGGGCCCCTGGACTCCCCATCACCTCGAAAAACAATACCCCAGCGCCTAGACTAGGGGGAAGAAGGAAATCCTGCCCCTGAGCCACCTCACATCCTTCTGCCTCTGGCTGTTGCGTGGCTCTCCCTCCCCTCGATTCCAGCTGCAGCACATCTGGAAGGACAGTTTCCCCTTCCTCAACTCCTAACCTCCCAGAGGTCCAGACCGCCCCCTCCCCAATTCTCAGGACATCTTCCCCTTGAGCAAGCCACAGACTAGCCCGGACTCAGTTTCCAACGAGTTTTAGTCCTCTTGTGGGCTCTGGGAGAGAAGTCTAACAAACTTCTAGAGAGACCTCAGTCCCCTGAAAACACTGACTTTTCCAATCAAATTTATTTAAGGCCCTGTGGTCAAAGGGTCACATTCCCTCCCCCTGAGAGAAGACAGTCTCTCCTCTTCCCTCTCCAGTGGCCTCTGAGGCCCCATTTCCCCTCTGCAGTATTCCTGTGGGATCAGGGGCTGCTGGGCCCACTCCCTTGGCCTTGAGAATTAGCCTCCCTCCACTGCTCCCCACACACACGCACGCACGGACGCAGGCAGGCAGGCACGCACGATTTTTTTATTCTTTGCCTTACAGAGAACTTGAAGTCCAGAAAAGGACTGCAAAGGAAGGGCCCTCAGATTGGACCCCAGTAGAGGGGCCCTGGCCGTTGGCACGTCCCTCATACCACTGGAGAATTGAGTTTGGGATTCTGGGTGACGGCCTCTTCCCCACCCCCTTGGTGGAGCCTGGAGCTGAGGGGGCAGATTAAGGACGTGGCAGGTGGAAGGAGTTGGGGCTCTGGCCAGAGCCTGGGGGGAGTGGCGCTTCTTCAATAGCCCTGGGGCTACCAAGCCCATTCCCAAAGCTGCTCTGTTGGTCGGAAAGGGAAGTGTGGACCTAGCCAGGAGAGCTGGGAGGCTTCCTAAGGGAGGAGGCTTCCGTTCGCCCTTGGGATCCAGAGGCAGCCGTTTTTGGACAGAGGATGCGTTTCTTCATCCCTTTTTAAGTTACAAAAACATTGTCTTCAGTGCCATTGCCGTCTCTTCCCACTTCCTACCAACCCTGCACTCTCCTCCCTCCCTCCCCACATTCCTACACTTGCCTTCCACCTAGCCGGGCTTGCTGAGCGACTCCCCGGGCTGTTCAGAGAGGGGGCTGAGAGCAAAGTAGGGATGGCCCCTGGCACTCATCCTTCCCTTCTCCTTTGAGTTGCTTGCCACAGACAGAGGAGGGACAGAGAACCAGCCTTGGCCCCCGGGTCATGCACATACCCATCCCTGGCCCCTCTGCGAAGATCAGAGGGAGCTCAGGAATCACCTTTCGTCATGGAGGGGCTTGGAAGGTCACCCCTGTGGCTGAGCAGAGAGCTGGCTGCCCCGCAGCCTCAGCTTCTCCTCCTGGACTGCCGGAGCCGGGAACTCTATGAGTCAGGTCACGTCCAGGGGGCTCTTAGCGTAGCCCTACCAGCCCTGCTGCTTCGGAGGCTGAGGAAGGGGAATCTGTCAGTGGGCTCCCTGCTCCCCAGCCCCCTGCACCAGCAGCGGCAGCCCCAGCAGCCACGGCCGCTGCCCCCTCTGCCCATCCTACTATATGATGAAGGCCGATGTGTCGCGGAGGAAGAAGCGGAGGCGGCCCAATCAGTACTAGCCACCTTGCTCCAGAAGCTGCAAGAGGAAGGCCACCCTGCCTACTATCTACAAGGTAGGTGCCTGGACCAGGGCAGCGGCTCCGGGCGGATTGGGGCGGGGGCCTGGCCGCTGGTGCCTCGAGGAGCACTGACCTTCCGGGGAATGCTGAGGAAAAGCTTTGAGCCCTAGCTCCATCAGGCAGTGACTGCACAAGACTCAGTTGCCTCCTTTGGAAAAGAAGAGAATAGACCCTGTGCCCTGGCCTGCCTACCCTGCCTCCCTTACGGGTCACAGAGCAAAATCCCTGGCAAACCTTGCCTAGGCTCCCTCTACCCTATCCAGCTTGCCAGATCTTATCTCCCTAATTGTGTTTTTCAGGACTGTACCCTGCTCCAGCCCACTCTGCCCAGACTTGCCCCCCCAGCTATGGCCTAGGGGGAGGTTTTCCACGAGAAATTGAAATCAGCTGTCCTTTGCTTAAATCAGATTTCTGAAAAATCAAATTATAGTTTAAATGCAAAGGGGAAGCTGGCAACTTAAAGGAATCCTGTTCTAGGCTTTCTATAAAGTCAAGAATCCTGGGATAAATGGAGGCCTCGTCCCCTAATTTTCTGATCAGAGATGTGGACTCTCATACAAGGTGCATTCTTGTTGGTCTACAATGGCTGAGGAAGGAGTAGGGTGTTCCCACAGATGATCTGATCTTCTGTTTTCCTCTGTGTGGTATATCTGGCATACCAATCACACCCCAGAGCTAGAGGAGGCCTTAGAGCTCATTGAGGCCAACCCCTGCATTTTGTAGCTGAAGACATTGAGGAACAGAGGGGTTAAATGACTTGCCCTCATTCACTCAGCTATTAAAACTTCTTGACTCAAGTGCAGTGCCCCATCCACTATGCCATCTCCATCATTTCATCGGGTTCATGAGGCAGTCACTGAGTCACTAACATACCAATGTTAGCAAGGGTACCCAGCTGGATGGAGCTATGGGGTAGAGATAAACTCCAGTAACTTTGTATGCAGCTGGGTTAGGGGAGAGAGTCAGCAAGTGAATAATAATGCCACAGATCCTGAGTGATCCTTTCCAGGGAGTGTGCAGAAAGGTAAGGCTCTCCATTGAGACAGATGAGCTCTAGCGTTCCTTCAGATTTCTCTCTGTTCTGAGTGGCTATAGCTGCTAATCCTCTGGGGGTGGGGAGCAATGAGGAGTTTGTGTGGTATGTCTGCCTTTCTTAAGAAGTTGGGTTCTAGGCTACTCCAGAACATCAACTAAGATCTTAACAAAGATGAAGTTCAGGCATATCACAGATTCAGCCTAGATCTGCAAATCTGATCCTGAGAAACTAAGTTCAGTCCCCTCTTCCTAGACAGAGGTTGCTTGACAACAGGATATAGAGATAGATACAGACATAGACATAGATATACACAACACAGCTAGATGGCACAGTGAATGCTGGGTCTAGAGTTAAGAAGACCTGAACTGGGGGGCAACGGGGTGTCTCAGTGAATTGACAACCAGGACCAGAGACGGGAGGTCCTGAGTTTCAAATCTGGCCTCAAACACTTCCCAGCTGGGTGACCCTGGGTAACTCCCTTGACTCCCATTGCCTAGCCCTTACCACTCTTCTACCTTAGAACCAATACACAGTATTGATTCTAAGACGGAAGGTAAGTGTTTGTTTTTTTTTTAAAGGAGACCTGGATTTAAATCTGGTCTTGGATACTTCCTAGCTGTATGACCCTGAATAGGTCACTTAACCCTATTTGCCTCAGTTTCCTCATCTGGGAAATGAACTAGGGAAGGAAATGGCAAACTACTCCAGTGTCTTTGCCAAGAAAACCCCCCAGGAGAGGTTAAATCACAGTCAAATGCAACTGAAACTACTGAACAGCAATAACAAATATATATATATATAGAGAGAGAGAGAGAGACAGAGAGACAGAGAGACAGAGAGACAGAGAGAGATTTATAAATATGTGTTCATGTATACTTGACAACAGGCACTTATGGACATATGTATATACACACGACAACAGAGATTGTACATATGTGCAGCTATCTACATGTATGCACTCCCAGTTACGGAGTGCCATATTTTAAAAGCCTTTGGCAGCAGTATTCTAGAGAGCCACAAGGTGGTGATGTGCCCCCCCAAGATCGAATTTGTTTTCTCCCTAAAATAAGATGTTCCCATTTCCCAAAGAAGAGCATTAAGGATCCCCCCTGCTTTGAATAGCTTTTGAATAGCATGAACTACACAGTTAGGACCTTTTCTGTTCTAAACCTGAGGCAGACAGTAAACTGGTTACTGGGGTTCGAGCAGTATCGACTAGGGGCTTCAATCTGGAGAGCCCGATCCCAGCACCCCCTCCCTCCAAGGGACTCAGATGGCTGGAGCTTCCCATGCAGGCTCCTCTTAACTGGAAGCAAAGAGCACTACAATCCAATATGGCCCTTGCTTGTTCGAGCTGTTCAATTTAACAAGCACCGCGTGAGGGTGTGCTGTGTGCGGAGCTGTGCCCAGGGCACGGGCAAGCTCCAAATGTTTAATAAGAACTTCTTGCTCCTTATTATATGAGGTCTCTGACCTCCTGGAACTTACAGTCTAGACTTAGGATATCTGTATATACAAATACCTCAACTGTACTGTTATGTGTAAGAGAATAAGGTGCTATGTGGGACTTGATGGCGGGGAGGGTGCTTAAGAGGTCATTTCTAACTGGGAGGGAACCAATCCTGTAAACATTTATTAAATGCTTACTATATAGGGACAGCTAGGCAGTTCAGTGGAGAGAGCACCAAGACTTGGAGTCAGGAGGATCTGGGTTCAAATCTGGCCTCAGATACTTCTTAGTTGTGTGACCCTGGGCAAGTCATTTAACACCCATTGCCCAGGCCTTACTGCTCTTCTGCCTTAGAACTAATACTTTTATCAATTCTAAGATAGAAGGTAAGGGTTTGGGGGAAGCTCAGTGGAGACATTACCAGACCTAAAGACAGAATGTCCTGAGTTCAAATGTGACTTCAGACACTTGTGTGAACCTGGGCAAGTGACTTAACCCCAAATGACTAGTCCTTTCCACTCTTTCACCTTTGAACTGATATTTTGTATTGATTCTAAGACAGAAGGTAAGGATTTGGGGCAGTTGGGGGGGAGCAGGGTAAGGGCTTAAAAATTCATCCGGAAACAGGTATTTGAGTTGGGCTATAGGATAAGTTTGAACTGAACAGAGAATGGGAGGAGTTGAGGACATTTCAGGCACAGGGCATATTGTGGAGGAAAGACATTGAGGCGAGAAAATACGAATCGCATTTGGGGAAAACATCAAATCATATTTGGCTTGAACTGAAGCAATCAAGGAAGCAGAATCAGAGGAAGTAGAAAACATAAGGTGATGCCAATTTTACTGAACCTGGAGTCGGGAAGACCTAAGTTCAAATCTGCCCTCAGACATGTAAGAGCTGTGCAACCCTGGGCAAGTCACTTAATCCCATCTGCCTCAGTTTCCTAATCTGAAAAGATGAACTGGAGAAGGAATTGGCATAACTCTATACACATGGTGGCAAACCTATGGCACATGGGCCAGAGGGGGCACTCAGAGCCTTCTCTGTGGGCACTCCTGCCATTTGCCTGAGCACAGAGTTCACCAGTCTGTGATACTACTCCAGACTCCTGAATGGCTCCCTATTTCTTATATATAAAATCCAAAATCAGTAATCTGGCATTCAAAGCTTTCTAAAACTTTTTTTGTTGAGTCACTTCTTAGTTGTGTCTGACTCTTGGTGACCTCATTTGGAGTTTTCTGGACAAAGATACTGGAGTAATTTGCCACTTCCTTTTCCAGCTCATTTTACAGAGGGGGAAACTGAGGCAAACTGGAATAAAAGATGTAAGGTGGAAAGGGGGTTATTTTGAAAAGGGCTGGACTTGATTATTTAAGAGTAGTCTCCAGGAATTTAGTTAATTCCAAAGAGATTTATTTACAAAATAAAGAGAAGAATGAAGTAGGAAATCAGAGAGAGGGTAGGGTAAGATATCTAGCCTAAGCACTAAGTAATTTACTCTCAGCCCTCACTGGGCAGGGAGAGTTAGTTTCAGCCGGCTGTGGCAAAGCTGAGGACCCAGGGAAGTATTTCCTGAAGCTGGTCTCTTCAGAAAAAACCAGTAGTTGAGTCAGCTTTTCACTCACCACATGTCAGTCCAGCCAGCAGATTCTTTATCAGCCTCCACTCCAAGTCAAACTCCCAGTAGAGCTCCCAGTAGAACTCTCTCTCTCACAGGAGGTTCCACTCCAAGTCAGAGTTCCAAGTTGAACTGCCCTCAGGCCCCTTTTAAAGGCACTTTCTTTTGCGTCACTTCTCCTAATTTTTATATCTACCAATCACAGTTTGACAGAGACTAAGCAAGTTTGGGGTCTAAGAAATTAGGCAAAGGTCCAAACTTTGGAAATAATATTCGATGTCTAAGGACAAAGATTGGAATGCGAATATCTCCCCTATCCCAGTAGACTAAAGATCTTAGGAAGTGGCACAGATGGCCAGAAAAATAATCTTGAGACAGAATATGTTTTGGTACCCATTTAACCATGAACTTGCTGAACCCCATATGTACTCATGCCCCCTGCTCATTCATTCCTATGGTTTTTTTCCTTTATAAACCCTTTCCCTGTTCAATAAACTTTGCTACAGTAGTAATCAGCTCTGCAGTCCTTCTGACCCCAAAAGATTCTTATCTCTCTGGACTTTTATTTCTTGCTCCTTCCTAAGGGACCCTCGGCCCCTGGTCTGAGCCTTTGGGGCTCCTCTTCTCCCCCCTTTAGGCTCTAACAACAGTTGATGCTTTTACTTTTAGGAGTACCCAGGGACAATCAGTTGATTTTGATTCATCACCCACTATTTCACACGTGGGTCACAGACCTCCCACTTAATGTGTGAAATGGGGTGTTTACACTTTTGGTGATTAAATCTAAAAAACAGGCAGGGGTTACAATTTAATCTTCACAATCAGGAGAGAGTTAATTAATTGCATTGTTATAATCAGGGGAGAGTTAAATTTAATAGTCATAATCCCCCCCATGATCATTGGGAGACTAGTCTCCCCATTGATCATTTAATGTAATCATTTTGTACCCTTAAAAATTTTCTAACTACAGGTGTATATAATATTGCACCTCCTAAGAGGAAACTACAATAGTTACAGATAAGAGAGACAGAAAAAGCAAAACCAATGTTTACTAGGCTCATTAACAAAAAACCAATTGGGGGCAGTCCCCTTTGGCATAAAAGTTTACATTTACAATAAATGTTCAACCCCCTTTAGTTCAATCAATTGCATTCAAAAGTTCATTCTGGATTTTCTGTAGGTTTCTGCAGGCATCTTTCTCCAAATAGTTCATTCTCTGGATTCAAGGAGTTAGCAAGCTTCTTTTCCTGAAATTTTTCTCAAACAAAATTTTAAATCTTGGATTTTTATGAAAATACAATACAATCCTCCCTGAAAAGGGTGTTCACCAACACCTGGATCAACTCAAAATACATGGTTGAGTTATGGGGTGTATGAGTCAATTATCAGAAGGAAAACCAAAAACATAAAAAAGAAAAATAAATAGAAGAAAAATTAAACTTTGGGAGAAATAAAAAATTCAAAATCAGAATCAAAGTATCAAAACTATGTATATAAAATTTCTGAATAAAAAAAGAATAAATTCATAACAGGCCCTTGTATTAGGGTCTAATTAAAGTAAAATTCTGTTTCACAAATCTGTAGGGGGGGGAAAGCAGTAATATTATAAGCCAGAGCTACAGGAAGTTGCCATACTATAAGAGAGAAAAAAGGACTAGATTTTTGTATAAAAGTGAAGTGCCATTCCCTGGTCTAATCTTTCATCATTTCTCAGGAATAGGGGAGCCAGAACAACCAATTGTTAGGTACTTTGATAGAAAGTATTTTACAAGGAGTGTGGTTCAAGGAGTCCTGCATTTTAACATATACCAAGAGCTGTAACCTCGAGTCTCACACTAGGTTCAAGTCCTTTCATATTGATGTAGAAGTTTATCAATCTAGAAGGATCCTCCTGGAATGAGACTCTTAAACCTTTGCTGTGGGTGAGTCTCTCCCTGGTGGTCATCACTATTTTCCTAGTGGTGACTGCTCTCTTTGGAAGGACCCAGAAGCTTTGCAAGTGGAGCAGGGAATGCAAACAAGTTCAATAAAGCAGAATGTTGATATGTGGGGAAAAGGGGGGGGGGGGGGGTCAGGTGGGTAGTGGATTGAGAGCCAGTGCCTAGAAACAGGAGGTCCTGGGTTCAAATTTGGGCTCAGACACTTCCCAGCTGTGTGACCCTGGGCAAGTCATTTAACCCCCATTGCCTAAAAAAAAGTCCATCAATCCCACTTGGATTGGTTTCTTTTTTGACCTGTGTGCTCTTTTTTTGGCACTATGCAGGTTAAGTCCATGCATCTATGGCACTGTAGAGATAAGTCTGTGCTCCTTTTTTGATCCCATTTCCTAGAATAAGATACAATCATTAATCATAGTCCCATAACATTTATCAATAAATGTCAGGTTTCCATAGTCTAAAGCTCTTGGGTATGCATTTATATGCTAAGCAAATGGACATCTTCGCTTATGCTATTGCACAAATAAAAAAAGTTAAAAGAAAATCTCAATAGTGGTGACATGCTTCAAATGCAAAAAAAAAGATAAAAAATTCAAATACTGTATGGCACATGTAGAAAAAAAAACAAAAATGTTAAAAATATATATTTCTTAGTCACAGAGGTACTGTATTCAAAAATCCATTTCTTCTTCTTTGCTACTATGTGGAGGGGAGACAAAACTGGAAAGGGTTAATATCAACAAAAACAATAGAGTCTAAGGGGTACCTCCTTCTGCCCCATGTGGAGGGGCAGTAGCACCCTGAGTATTTCATGGATGAGTTCCACTTAAGTTATACTGTTGAGGGGTTAGTTGGTTTGAGTTATAATTTTCCCAATTTCTATTCCTAGATTTATCAGTCCTAAAATTGCGATCATTATAATCATTATTATAGTTATTTCTATCAGTCCTAAAGTTGTGATTTCTTTAATAATTATTATGGTCATTTCTATAGTTATTATTTCTGTAGTTGTTGAACTGCATATTATTTTTATTGCCTTGAATAAATTTCTGTACTCTATCATCTGTGCCCCTTCTCACAGAAGTGGCAGATAATGAATGGATCGATAGTTAGATTTTTGGAAAGGGGAAAATGCCATTGGTTGAGTATCATGCCCTTTTTCCTGTTTATCAATCCTATTTCTTAAATATTTTAATTCTTTCCCAATTATCTCCATTAAATCATTCGTCTCTTCCTCTTTTTCTTTGTTGCCTTTTGAAACATAAACAGCAGTTTTTCTCAATTCATTAAGATCCATCTCAGGCCACCTTGGGCAATGAGTTCTAAAATAATCCCTGATCACTTTGTAAGATTTATTGACAGTGTCATCTAATTTGTCTTATGTAAATTTCTTTAGAAAGATAAAAATCTAGGTACTGACCCCCAAACTCAATGAGCCTATCCATGAATCTGGAGGGTGTCCCATCATCTTTTTACTTAAGTTTTTCAAATTCTGTCTATTTATCTATGTTTTCGGAATAAGTGCTCTCATTGCAGTTAGAAACAACGATATAATTGTAAATAATCTTCAGATTTGTTATAGTCCCATCTGGGATCCTGCAATGGCCAATGTGCTGCATCTCACCCCTAGATTTTATTAACATGAGAAATTATTTTATTTTTTTCATGTTCCATTAGGAAAGCCTGGAGTCAATTTTCAATGTCTTTGTAAGACAGATCATACTGAAAAAATATGTCAGCCATATTTTTCGTTACCACAAAGGGATCTGCTTCATATGTAGGTACATTTTGTGTCAATTCATTTAAGTCTTGGGGAATAAAAGGTATATGGTGTCTTAGGGTCACCACATCCCACTGCGTCCTATTTTGAGTACTTCCCTTAAGGGGAAAAGGATTTATTTGAATTAGGTAATGGTGAGTCATCTTGGGGAGGAACAGTTTTGTTAGAAGGACAAGATTTCCTTGGGGCTGGAATTGATCATGGGGTGGGAGAAGGAACAGGAGAAGGTGGGATTTCAGGAGAAGGATCAGGGGAAGAAAGGACATTCAAGAGTTGCATAGCATGAGAGAGGTATTTATGAAGCTGAGATATAGGAGAGGGGTCTTCCATCTCTATTTTGGGGGAAGGATTTTTCTCTCTTAGTGGTTCAGGAACAGGTTTGTAAAAATCAGACATGTTTTGGATGGGATCAGTATTTGTCATTTGACCATGTAAGAAGTATTTGAAATTGTCCAATTGAATTTGCGTGCCTGCCTGCATTTTAGCTTTAATTTTTCATATGGTAGCATTACTTGTCACAATATTTAGGAATAGAAAAATAAAATTACCTAAGAACATAGGAATAGTAGGCATTCTGAAATTTTTTAAGGTTTCTAATTGTTCAAAAGCCAGAAAACTTTCATGTAGAGTAGCATCCATTTAAAAAAATTTATATATATATATATATATATATATATATATATATATATATTTTTTTTTTTGTAAAATTGCTTGTAACTCTGGTTTTTGTCAATAGACTGTGCTACTGGTTAGGGGTTAAAGTCAGGGTGTGAAAATTAAAGCTAAGGGTGTGGTCCCTTTAAGAAATATCACACCTTGATTGGATTAACTCCTTGGTTGGAGGGTGGGAGAGGATTAACTCCTTTTGTTGTAGGCTAAGTATAGGAAAGGCAATGGGAAGCAGCTGACTTTCCCCTCTGGGGGAAAACACCAGAACCATGTGTTTTTATTGTGCTTCCAGGGAACAACTTCTGAGTCACTTTTTTGAGTTGGCCACATGGCAAAAAGGTTTTTATAACTTTTTTTACCTTATTTGGGCTGTAAAAGCCTCTTAAGGTAAAGAGGAGCAGTTTTTTGTTGTTGTTGTCATTACTTTAACACTACTCTTCCTAAATGATTTCTCCAGGTTTTTCTTCTCGCTTAAGTTTAACTCTAGAGATGGTGAGATTTGGAAAAATAAAGTAGATTTTTCTGTTGGAGCAGTTGGAGTACTATTTTTACCCAGGTTTTTGCCCTTACAGCTAATTAAGAAACAGCCCAGGTGAGGCCTCAGGGTCCAGCTGCTAAGACTAAAAGCAGCTGTGCTATATTTATTTTTAGGGGGGGAAAGAAAGAGAGAAAAATTGAACTTACCTCCATAGCTGATTTGTGTAGATTCAAAAGAAGCTATTAAAAGCTGACTTATGGATAGTCACAAAAGTCAAGAAAAAGTCAAGAAAAGTAGAAAGATGGAGGGTATTTCGTCACAGCTGACATTTTCTGCCAAATAAAATGTAAGGGGGGAAAAGAGTTATTTTGAAAAGGGTTGGACTTGATTATTTAAGAGTAGTCTCCAGGAATTTAATTGATTCCAAAGAGATTTATTTACAAAATATAGAGAAGAATGAAGTAGGAAATCAGAGAGGATAGGATAGGATAAGATATCTAGCCTAAGCACTAAGTAATTTACTCTCAGCCCTCACTGGGCAGGGAGAGTTAGTTTCAGCCGGCTGTGGCAAAGCTAAGGACCCAGGGAAGTCTCTCAAGAGGAGAGAGAGGTCCTTCCTGAGGCTGGCCTCTTCAGAAAAAAACCCAGCAGTTGAGTCAGATTTTCACTCATCACATGTCAGTCCACCCAGCAGATTCTTTATCAGCCTCCACTCCAAGCCAAACTCCCAGTAGAGCTCCCAGTAAAACTCTCTCACAGGAGGTTCCACTCCAAGTGAGAGTTCCAAGTTGAACTGCCCTCAGGCAGTTGTCACTCCATTTTAAAGGCACTTTCTTTTGCGTCACTTCCCCTAATTTTTACATCCACCAATCACAGTTGATGCTTTTGCTTTTAGGACTGCCCAGGGGCAGTCAGTTGATTTTGATTCATCACCCTCTGTTTCACATGTGGGTTGCAGACCTCCCACTTAATGGGTGAAATGGGGTGCTTATACCTTTGGTGATTAAATCTTTAAAAAATGGACAGATCTCCCCACTACTGTAAGTAGGGTGTTTACACTTTTGGTGATTAAATCTAAAAAATAGGCAAGGTTTACAATTTAATCTTCACAGTGACTTGCCCAGGGTCACTGATTCCAGGCTTTCTATCCACTGCTCCACCTAGCTGCCTGGAAGGTACCTTAGAGTTCATTGCATCTAGTCCCCTTATTTTTTACCAATGAGGAGACTAAGGCCAGAGAGATAGGTACTATCCCCAGATCACCAAGGAATTGAACCCAGGCCTGGGTTTGGTGTGGCACAGATTGATACACACATAAGAAAGATCCCTCTCCTACACAACCAGTTTGCAGAACCTGAGAAATTGGTCAAATACACTTAACACGAATTTACTAGACTGAATGGAATCACTCTTTGATGACTCAGACCTTGGCCAGCCTCTGTGCCCCTCTTTGAATGCCAGTGATTGCTGTTCAGGATTGGGAAAAGCATTCTGTTTATGTGTACCGTTGATTTGATTATTGGCATTCAGGCCCAAGGAACTAGGGTTGACTAGGTTGGGTTTGTGTTTATGGGTTTGTGCGTACCTGTAATCAGTAACCCTGGGGAAATTCCCAGGTTTGCAATATGCCCTATTAGAGGGAGAACAAAGGAGGAATGATAGCGCCCACTAGGTGTAGGATGTTCCAGGAAAGCACTGGATTTGGAATCTAAGCACATTAAACATGTGTTGCCTGAGGGGGCAACAGGGGGAGCTAGATAGTTCAGTGATAGAAAGCCAGCCCTACAGATGGGAGGTCTTAGGTTCAAAGCTGACCTCGGACACTTCCTATCTGTGTGACCCTGGTTAAGTCACTTAACTCTCATTGCCTCTAGCTCTAGCTGTTCTTCTGCCTTGGAACCAATACAAGTATTGATTCTAAGACAGAAGGTAAGAGTTTGCTGAGGACCATGGACTGATTATTCCACTGTGGCTCTTTTATTATTTTTTCCAACCCTTACCTTCAATCAATATTGAGTATCAGTTCTAATGCAGAAGAGCAGCAAGAGTTAGGCAATTGGGGTTAAGTGACGCATCCAGGGTCACACAGATAGGAAGTGTCCCAGAGCAGATTTGAATCCAGATCCTCCCAACTCAAAGCCTGGTGCTCTCTCTGTGTGCTACCTAGCTGTGGTACTTAATGAAATCTAAAATCTCATTACAATTGGGACTAATAAGCCTTACACACCTGTGCTCTATAGAGGATGTGAAAACCTTTTTCCAGTGAATGGATATTTAGACCCAGTACTCTAATTTTGTACTTGTGAAGATGGTCAGGGAGGAGGCACCCAATGAACTTTCATTCTTATTGATTTGATCTGACCTTTGAGCCCTTCAGGATCTTTGGGAACACTGACTGATATCTGAGGTTGAAAGTTCCTCCCAGCCTAGTGTCATCTGAAAAAATCTTTCCCCCATCAAGCGGTCTATCAGTCCTATGGAAGAAGGCAGAGAGGCTGGTCTGCCATAATCTATTTTTGACAAAGAAAAACTGATTCTCTGGGATCACTGCCTCCCTTTCTATTCTTCATTAGCCATCCCTTTAACAATGCAGACTGAATTTTTCCCCAGGAATTGAAGTCAAATTCACTGGCCTCTGTTGAGTTGCAGTCAGTTCTCTCTTGAAAACCCAGACAGCAATTGTCCTGAAACCTTGTCTCATCTTCCTTGTTCTCAATAGTCTTTTTTTTAACCCTTACTTTCTGACTTAAAATCACTACTGCATATTGGTTCCAAGACAGAAGAGTGGTAAGGGCTAGGCCATAGGGGTTAAATGACTTGCCCATGGTCACACAACTAGGACATGTCTGAGGCCAGATTTGAACCCAGGACCTTCTGTCTCTAGACCTGGTTTTCAATCCACCAAGCTACCCAGCTACCCCTCTCCATAGTCTTTCACTAATAGCAACTCAGCTCTCATATTCATCAGTTAGCTCTAGCTTGTCCTGGGTTATGATTTTTCTGGGCCTAGTGACTTGGATCTATCAAAGATCTCTTTCTAAATGTCTGACTCTTTATGACCCCGTTTGGGGTTTTCTTGGCAGAGATACTGAAGTGGTTTGCTCTTTCTTTCTCCACCTCATTTTCCATATGAGGAAACTGAGTCAGACAGGGTGAAGTGACTTGCCCAGGATCACACAGCTAGGAAGTGTCTGAGGTAGGATTTGAACTCAGGGAGATGAGGCACTGTATCCATTGTACCACCCAGCTGCCCTCTGTCTTGGATATTAACTACCTAATTTGGATTCTCTTTTCCAATCCAAATAATGTTCTCCTTAGCAAAGAAAACCAAAGCAAAAGAAATCCTCATCCCTGAGCAGCTGTCCTAGCTTCTCTTAGCCACTAGAGCTAAAAGAAAACAATCCCACCTGCTTGGCGAGCACCCTACTCAGTCTTGGCTCCCCCTGAGCCTCTGCACCCTTGTCACCATTCATATAAGACTATTTGCCACGCCATTCCACCTTCTCTCCATCCTTGCTGGAGGAAGATCTTCAGTCCTCTGTTTCTCTTACTGACATCTTTGGGGAGCAACTGCACTAACCAGCTCCCTGAGACACTGCCTGTCACACCCCTCAGTATACTCTCCCTTGCTCTTTCTCTTTTTAAGCCCTTGCCTTTCATCTTAGAACCATTCCCAAGTACTGAGATTTTCGAGGCAGAAGAGTGGGAAGGGCTAGGCAATGGGAGTTAAATGAAACTGAGTCAGGCAGGGTGAAGTGACTTGCCCAGGGTCACACAGCCAGGAAGTGTCTGAGGCCAGATTAGAACCCGTGACTTCCCATTTCCAGGCATGGCTCTCTGACCACTGAGCAACCCAGCTGCCCCCTTTCCCTCTTTCCATGTGTTTCTCCTCACTACTTGACCATCCCTTTTCTTTCATCTTTGTTGAGCCATCACTTTCTTTCCACTCTCTAAGTGCCGGGATCCCCCAGGCCTGGGGCCCTCTTCTCCTTTTACCCTCCCTTGCTGAAATCATCAGGTCCCATGGGTTCAAAGGATCATTCTTTGGCAGATGACACCCACTCTCAATCTCCTAGTCTCCATCACCACATTTCCACCTCCCTACTGGACTTCTCTGCTTTTGTCTTCCCTAGACAGCTCCAAAATGGAATGGATTGCATTTTGCCCCCAAAGCCACCCTTCTCCAGAGCACCCTGTTTCTGTAGGGAGACCATCAAGTCCCAGGCTGAGAGGTAGCCCAAGCACTGGTGTGCACTGGGTGCTGGGGCTGCAAAGAGAAGAACAAAGGATTTCCTGCCCTCAGGAAGCTAACACTTTATTAGGGGAAGCCACACATACCTGGCTAAGCAGACACCAAATATATACAAAGCACACTCAACACAACTTCATGTGGAGGCAAGGAATTATGAAGGAAAGAACAGGGATTGTGAGGTGCCTAAAATGGGCCCAGTGCTGAACTGAGTTCTTCAATAATAACAATGGGCTGGTAGGTGACTCAGTGGATAGAGAGCCAGGCCTAGAGATGGGAGGTCCTGGGTTCCAATGTAGCCTCAGATACATCCTAGATGGGTGACCCTGGGCAAGTCACTTTACCTCCATTGCACAGGTCTTGCTGCTCTCCTACTTTAAAACCAATACATAGTTTGGATTCTAAGGCAGAAGGTTAGGGGTTTTTTTAAATTTTATTCAGTCAATTTAGAACATTCTTCCTTGGTTACAAGAATCATATTATTTCCCTCCCTCCCCTCCCCCCACCCTTCCTGTAGCCGATGTGCAATTTCATTAGGTATTACATGTGTCCTTGATCAGAACCTATTTCCATGCTATTGGTGTTTGCAGTAGGATGTTCATTTAGAGTCTACACCCCCAGTTGTATCCCCTCGAAAAGGGTGTTTTTAAGCACATAGTAGGTGCTTAAAAGGGTCTGTTGAGTCAAACAGCCATTCCTTTCTAGTGTGACTTTGGCCACCATGCAGCTAAAGCTGCTCTCCATCCAATCATTTATTCTGTGTAACTGATGGCTGCTGTCCCCGTCAGGGCTGTCGCCATATAAATCCAGTGGAGTGATTCCTGGCTCTCGATCTTATTCCCATGATTTCATCGATGTAGGGAAGCCATGATGAGGAGAGTCAGCAAAGCAAAGAAGCCACTCTTCTGTAACGTGTAGTCTTAGAACACTGAGTACAAAGTTAAGTAACTTGCTCAAGGTCACTCTGCCAGCACATATCAGAGCTGGGTCCTGAACCAGGCATTCCTGCCTCCAAGCCCAGCACTTTACCCACTCAGCCAGCCTTAATAAATGCCTATCTAAAGTCCCTCTGAGGGCAGAGGGCAGCTATGTGGCGCTACAGTGGATTAGAGCACTGGACCTGGAGTTGGGAAGACTCATCTCCCTGAGTTCAAATGTGACCTCAGACATTTCCTAGCTATGTGTGACCCTGAGCAAGTCACTTACCTCTACTTGCCTCAGTTTCCTTCTCTGTAAAATGAGTTGCAGAAGGAAATGGCAAATCATCCTGTATCTCTACCAAGAAAACCCCAAATGGGGTCACCAAGAGTCAAGCATGGCTGAAATGACAACCAAAATAACAATGAGGACAGAAATGGCAAATTCAATAAATAATCATCGTCTTAAGAACAGAACTTTTGCCACTGGTGCATCTGTCAGCATATCAAGGCCCTGAAAGTACTCAAAGGCAGCAAGTGATATGATCAGGCTCAGACGGGGTTAGACGAGGAAGGCTTTCAGGGCGAGGAGTGGTTTGGCCCAGGGTTAGAGATGGCTCAAAAAAACCATAGATGGGACACGAGGAACAAAAACTTCCATCCCCACTCAGTCCTTCTAATGTTTGCTTTCTCTTAATCGGGTGGAATTTGTACCACAGCCCTCTAGAGACTGGTTAGATTCTTCCGGGCACTGTGCCTACAATCGGAGTAGCTACCACCGGGCGGGGAGGCAGGGTGCTTTGGCTAGGCAGAGATCCAGCTGTTTAGGCTCTTCCCGTCCCAGCCCTAAGTTGCTGAATCCAAGGAAGTGGTCAGTTTAACCTAGTAAGTGGTCAATATGGCTTTTCCCATAAAAATGGCATGTAGCTCGTAAAACAGCTGTCTGAATGCCGAGGCAGAAGGCTGTGTTTGCCAAGTCTAACCGGATTCCCCGATCCAACCTGGAGCTCAGAGAAACCAAACCCCTAAGTACAATGTGGTACCTTCTCTTAGTAAAGTCAGCTGTTGTTGGTCACTGCTGAATGAAGCTTCTCTCTTCCATGGAAGGGCTTCAGACCATTGTGGGCATCCTTACCCCTTGTGGCCCTGGCACATCAGCCTCCCACTGTGCTTTCCCAGGACTCCAGGTCTTTTTTTTAAACCTTTACCTCCTCTTAGAATCAATCCTGTGTATTGGTTCTAAGGCAGAAGAGCAGTAAGGCTGAGGCAATAGGGGTAAGTGACTTGCCCAGGGTCACACAACTAGGAAGTGTCTGAGGCCAGGTTTGAACCCAGGACCTCTGGCTCTAGGCTGGATCTCCATCCACTGAAGTACCCAGCTGCCCCCTCCAGGTCTTAATTGAGGTATTCCCAAAGCGTGTTCTTCACGTGTTCTTTACACTCTCTCCTTACTGCAGGTGGCTTCAGCAAATTCCAAGCCGAGTGGCCGCACCTCTGCAAAACGAAGCTTGATGCCCCATGTGCCAGTAACTCACTAGTGCCTGTTCCAGCACCTGTGGTGGGCCTGGGAGGCCTGTGCCTCAGCTCAGACTGCTCAGATGCTGAGTCAGACCCAGACCGGGACACCCTGAGCTACAGCCTGGAGTCAGAGGGTGGGAGCCCTCCACCGCCAGGACACCCCCCATCCTTACCTGTTCAAATTCTCCCCAACCTCTACCTGGGAAGTGCTCAGGACTCAGCCAACATGGACATGCTGGCCAAGCTGGGCATCCGCTACATCCTCAACGTCACCCCCAACCTGCCCAATCTCTTCGAAAAGGACGGCGACATCCACTACAAACAGATCCCCATTTCGGACCACTGGAGCCAGAATCTCTCCCAGTTTTTCCCAGAGGCCATTGACTTCATTGGTGAGTTCTTGCACCCCTGAGGCACCCCTGCCTGCCCAGAGTACAGCACCCACCCCAGCCTCACACTTCCTTCTGTCTCTCCCCGTTTCTCTTTCTCTTCTCCCCTCCACGTCTCCTGTCTCTACTGAGCTGCTTAGGAGGGTGCAGAGCATGGGCCAGTTATGCCAGAACCTCTGGCCCACGCTCATACGTGTCTGTGCGTGTGCATGCGTGTGTATATGTTCATCACTCTCCTCTCACTTTCTTCTCATTTTCTCCCTTCTTCCCTTTTCCTTTTGCTCGACAGAGATCCCTTCTTCTCTGCAGCCCTCTCCCTGCTCCCTGGTCTCTCGCCTCGTTTTGGTTTCCTCGAGGACTCACAAGCACAAAATGATGGGAGAGCAATGCCTTGTGAAACCTCGTGGTCCCAAGTTCAGAGAGGCCAGAATACTGGCCTGAGCTAGTCAGGACAAGCTCCCTGGAGGCTGTGAGACTTGAACTGGGCCTTGAAGGATGGGAAGGACGGCAGATAATCAGGGGGTGGTAGGAGGCCAGGAGGGAAGGAGGCTGCCCTGACTGGAGCCAAGAAAATGGGATGTTGAGGGGGCTCCTGGGAGAAGGTCTGCACTAGTTAGGGTTGGAAAGGACCTTCAAGGCTACAGAGTGAGATCCTCTCATTTTACAACTGAGATTCAGGGAGGCAAAGGAGCCCAGGGTGTATCTATTCTAACCTCCACATTTTGTAGGACAAGAAACTGAGGCCCAGGGAGAGAAACGGACTTGCCTAGGTTCATAGACGTAGCAGAGCTGGAGTTCAAATACAAGTCTGGGGTGGCACAGTGGATAGAGTGCTGCACCTAGAGTCAGTTCAAATCCAACCTCAGGTACTTCCTAGCTGTGTGACCCTGGGCAAGTCATTTCACCTCATTTCTCTCAGTTTCCTCATCTGTCAAATGAGCCAGAGAAGGAAATGGCCAACCACTCCAATATCTTTGCCAAGAAAACCCTAAATGGAGTCATGGAAACATACATGAATGAGAAATCTCTGAACAACAACCTCTTACTCTATACCACACTCTGATATTCTCAGTTTTCTTACTCAAAGCAGAAGGGATGGCAATCTGTGTTGGAGAAGGGAAGGTCCCACATGAATGTACTGAAGTAGGAAGATATGCCCAATACCAATTCTCTGGAGAGCAATCGGAAAGACGAGAGTAGGGCGAGGGGGCCCCTCCTACATCCATCGTCATTGACAGTGAATATGCACAACAGGCCCAACTTGAGTTTCCAAGCTAGACAATTGGGTTTCCCAAGAGAACACAATTAAATCTTCTGTAGAAGGGGCTAAGGGGGGCAGTAATGTTGACATTGGGGCAGCCAACCTAAGTTGGGGGGGTTACGATGAAGGGAGAGACGGACGGACCTCCAGTATCAGCTGACTTCCTAAATCTCTCTCCCCCTCCCTCCCTCCCTCTGACTCTCATTCTCACTGTCTCTCCCTCTCTCTGTGTATTTCTGTCTCTTTCTGTCTGTCTTTCTGTCTCTGTCTCTCTCTCTCTCTCTCACTGTCTCTGTCTCTCTATGACTCTTTTCCTCTGTCTCTCTCATTCTTCCTCTCATTCTCTCTGTGTCTTTCTCATTCTCTGTGTGTCTCTCTCACTGTCTCTCTGACTTTCTGCTTTTCTATCTGTCTCTGTCTCTGCCTCTCTCTCTCATTCTCTCTTTGTCTCTCCTCTCATTCTCTCTGTCTCTCTCATTCTCTCTCTGTCTGTTTCTCATTCTCTCTGTCTCTCTCATTATCTCTCTGTCTCTCCTCTCATTCTCTCTGTCTCTCTCATTCTCTCTCTGTCTGTTTCTCATTCTCTCTCTCTGTCTCTCCTCTCATTCTCTCCATCTCCGTCCCTCCCTCCCTCCCTCTCTGTCTCTCTCTTTCTCTGTCTCTGTCTCTCTCCCTCCCTCCCTCTCTCTCTCTGTCCCTCTTTCTCTCTCATTCTCTCTCTGTCTCTCTATCTCTCATTCTGTCTCTTTCTCATTCTCTCTCTCCCTCCCTCCTTCTCTGTCTCCCTCCCTCCCTCCATCTCTGTCTGTGTCTGTCTCTCATTCTCTCTCTCTGTCTCTGTCTCTGTCTCTCCCTCCTTCTCTCTCTCTATCTCTCTCTCTCTGTCTCTCTCCTCTCCTTATCTCTCTCTTTCTTCCTCTCTCTCCTCTCCTCTCTCTCTCCCTCCCTCCCTCCCTCCCTCCCTCTCTCTCTCTCTCTCTCTCTCTCTCTCTCTCTCTCTCTCTCTCTCTCTGTCTCTCTGTGTCTCTCCTCTCCTTCTCTCTCTCTCCCTCCCTCCCTCTCTCTCTCTCTGTCTCTCTCTGTCTCTGTCTCTCTCTCTGTCTCTCTTTCCCCCCCTCCCCTCCCAAACTGCTCTCATTGTTGTCTCCCTCAGATGAAGCTGTGTCCCAGAACTGTGGCGTGTTGGTCCACTGCCTGGCGGGTATCAGCCGCTCTGTCACCGTCACTGTGGCTTATCTGATGCAGAAGCTTCACCTCTCGCTCAACGATGCCTATGACCTGGTGAAGCGGCAGAAGTCCAACATCTCCCCCAACTTCAACTTCATGGGGCAGCTGCTGGACTTTGAGCACAGCTTGAAGCTCAAGGGCGAGGGGCCCAGGGACCAGAGGGGTGGTGAGGGAGTGGAAGGGAGCCACCCCCCAACACCTCCCTGCTTCTTCACCACTCCCACTGGTGAAGGAGTCTTTGAATTGGACTCCACCTAAGGAATGGGGCTGGGCAGAGGGTTGGGGTGGAGGTTAAGGACGGTGGCCCTGGCCTGGCCAATCCCCAGGCGGAGGCCCACTGTCCTTAGGGAATTGCTTGCCCCCAACCCAGGGGACTCCACCAAAGCTGGGGAGACCCCAATACCTCATCCGAAGAGACAAGAGCTAAGAACCCAGAGCCTTTTGCCATTTCCTGCCCCCTCCAAAGTGGTGGAAGGGGAAAGACCTTTTATACCCACTTGAGAAACCAAACTTCAGCAAGAATCTGAACGTGCCTATTGACCAGGTATTGACAGTCATGTTGATACTGCTGTCTCCTGCCCCAACTCGTGGAGCCCACGGCCAAGGCTCAGAACCCACCAGGAAGGCCTTTGGACCTCATCGTCAAGCCTCCATTTGAAGGTGGCACCGTTCTGGATGCCCTGCCTCTTCTGTGGTTGGAGGGGCCGAGTTGGGGGCAACTCAACATCTGAAGGCAGCACGCACTTTCGAAGTGCCTACTCGGTGCCGGCTCTGTCGAGGCTGGGGCTGGGGTCGCCTTAGAAGTGGAGTTTTTCACACCGGGCCGGTTCTCTACACCCTGGATCTGGGGATCCTTAGGGACTCAAGCAAAGAACCTGTGACTAGAACCGGTGCGCGCCTCCTTCCTCCCCACCTCATTCCTCTTCAGGAAAGCCCTCGAGTCTCCTCGAAAAAGAGAGCAGAAGCAGTCTGTGGACAAACTGAACCCCACTGAAGAGGTTAAACCTCCCACTTCAGGTGGGTCATGCCACGCAATACCAGGTCTAGAACCTAGACCTTCAAGACCCAGGTCAGGGAAATCCACCTCTATACCTTGTCCTGAACTTTCTGTTCGAGAGCCATACTTTACCCCTAAAGAGGCCGGCTCTTGGGGTATCTGGGACTCAGATCTGAAACCTGCCAATCTAGAACTGAGATGTTCGAGGCCCCACATCACCATGCCATACCTCAGCCATCGACTTGGCGGTGGTTTTGCTTGTATGAGTGTGTGTGAGCATGTGTGTGTGTGTGTGTGTGTGTGTGTGTTCTGAGAAGTGGGAGGGAAGTGTGGGTATGGTTCTGTGCCAGGAGAACTTCCTAGGGGGAATTCTGGGCACCAGAAATGGAATAGCCTATCAGAGAAGGAATGTCCGTGTATTTCATTTTTCAGGGGAGAGTCTGGAAGGACTTTGCGGGAGGGAGGGAAACTTGGAGCTGGGAGGCCAGTTCCAGACCCCACATCTGGCTCTCTGACTATTTATTTACTAGATGTTTGCCGAGAGATTTTTTCTCTTCCCTCAGATATGTCTTAAAGGGGGCACTCGGTTGGCGAGTCCAGACAATATTTCTAAGCGATAGCTCAGGAGTTTTCTGGGGAGAGAGCGATTGGTGAAACTCAATGACAACAAGGAGGACGAAGGCCCCCGATGGTGGTGGTGTTTTCTTTGGATTTTTTGGTTGGTTTTTGGTTTGGTTTTTGGCTGGGAGGATGGGAGTCCATTAAGGCACACACAAACACGCACACACATACATACGCAGAGGCTCAGGCACATACAGACACACCCAGGCATGCATACCGTGAGAAGACGCAGACATCCGCAGTCTCCTACACGCAGTGTTGAGCCAGGGCAGAACCAGCAGGCATGGCCGGTGTGGCCGTGAGCTTTGGCCAGGCCTCCTCCCTCTCCCGTAGGGAAGAAGGGGCCCGGCACTCAGTGTCTTTAACAGATTGGCAGATTAAATTGGTAACAAACATTTTCTGGAGAAAACAACAGCAACAACAAGGAAGGCGCCATTTTTGCCATCCTCGGGGAGGAAGGTTGGTGGTGAAGGTCGAGGCTGCTGGGGAGGCAGACCTGTGTTGGAATCAGAATCTTTATTCTCCATCGTCCCCACCTGGTTTTAGTGGGAGAGTCAGTCGTTCTAATGATCAATATTATTGTCCATTTCTATCAGTGTTGTCAGAAGCCTCCTCATGACTATAAGCTAAGCTTCTCCAAATTCCAGATTCCCAGCTGCTGACTGTGTTTGTTTTAGCACCAACTTGGAAGGAACCTAGTGGTGTGCCACAAGGCTCTCGAGTCCTTACTATATAAAAAGAACCGAAGTGCATACAGCACCTTCAAGGCCACAAATTGCTTTATTTACATTCTCTCATTTAAGTCTCACAACATCTCCTTCCAGACATTATTATCCCCATTTTACAGATGGGGAAATTGAGGCTCAGGAGGGTCCAACGACTTGTCTGTTCTCTTACAGTGGAGCATCCAGGATAAAATGGAGCCTGTTTTCCCGATTCCAAGTCTTGCACACTATCCACTAGACAATCTTTCCTGCTCTTTCTTGCCCTGGCCTCTTTCAACCTTTTTTTCATCCCTGGCTTACGTAGGTGTGGATGGCATGTTTAGCACAGTTGTAGATTATATGAAAATGGGATGGCAGATGGCAGAGAAAGGATCCAAAAGGATCTTAAGAGGCTAGCATGAGAGGCGGGACTTCATAAGATGAAATTTAACAGGCGCGCGGGCCAGGTTTACTATGGTTCAACAAGTCAGTCACATGGAGGGGGAAGAGATGGTCGGAGAAGAGTTCTTGTTTTAAAAAAAAAGTACAGTGCCCAGAGCACTGGGCTTGGAATCGGGAACATCTGAGCTCAAATCCAGCTTCACACATTGACTAGCTCTGGCCCTGGGCCTCAGTTACTTTGTCCGGACAATGAGGATAATAATAGAACCTACTAAGACTTTGGTTGGTGTTGTGAAAACAAAGTAAGAGAATATTTAGGGAAAAGAAAAGAAAATGGCCAGAGGGTTTTCTTAGCAAACTGTATGCTCCATGTGAGCCAGCAGTGCGATTATCCAAAGAGAATGCAATCTTGGGCTGCGTTGCCGAGGGAAGTGGCCATTCCATAGTGGACCAATCTGGGGGGAACATGCCTGGCATATTGTGGCCAGTTCTGGCCTTCACATTTGAGGAAGGATGCCAAAGGCAGCTAGGTGGCTCAGAGAATCATTCCAGAGAGATCTTTTGTCACTCTTGCCTTCTCCAGGCTCAAAGTTCCCATCTTCTTCCACCAATCTCCACCTTGGATGATTGGGAGGCTCTTTTTCCATCCTCCTTGCCCTCCCCTTCACTCTCTCCAGCCCACTGATGTCCTTTTGAAAATGTGGCACCTACAAAGATACATAGAAAGGTTCCATGTCCACGAAAATAGTTATCACAGCGCTTCTTCTGTGTGACAAAGACCCACAACGTAGGTGCTTGTCAGTTGGAGAATAGCTAAACAAGTTGTAATGCATGAATGTCGTGAAATATTACTATGTCGCAAGAAACAATGAAGCTAAAGAATTCAGAGAAACATGGGAAGACAGATGAACTGATGCAGACCAAAGTAAGAGAACAGGGGAAACAATTTACAGTCACTGCAGCAATATAAATGGGAATATAACAACAATGACTAAACTCCAACACTGGGTGGCATGATAGGGGGATGGGGGACCTGGTATGCACTGTTGTATTCCATTGATGTGTTGATTAGTTTTGCTGGGTTGCCTTTTCGTTTTCTTTTTTTATTCTTTCTTACAAAGGATGGAGCCTGGGGGGAGGAGAAGAGAAGATGTATATGGAAACGAGGGTGATATAAAAACAAAATATCCACAAAAATTGTTTTTAAAGGAGAGCCCAAAAGTGACCACACAATTCTAGATGTGGTCTAGCCAGGACAAAATACAATGGACCTCTCGCCTCCCTCGTTCTAGGCATTGTGTCTCTCCTAACGTAGCCAAAGATTTCCTTAGTTGTCTTGGCTTCCATACCGTATTTATACTGAGCTTACAACCCATTAGAAATACCAGAACTTTTTCAGAAGATTCACTGTCTAGCCACATTTTCCCCACCTTGTGCTTATGAGGTTGCTTTCTGGAGCCTTACATAAGTGTGGATCTCTGGCAAATGTAATTGTATCACTTCTGGACCAACATTCTACCCATCAGGATTTGCTACCCTTCTCACCTTTGGGTCATCTAAAAATCAGAGCAACATCCCTTCTCAGATTGCTTTCCAAGACACTGATAAATATATTCAGTAGCAGGGGGCAGCTGGGTAGCTCAGTGGATTGAGAGCCAGCCCTAGAGACGGGAGGTCCTAGGTTCAAATCTGGTCTCAGACACTTCCCAGCTGTGTGACCCTGGGCAAGTCACTTGACCCCCATTGCCTAGCCCTTACCACTCTTCTGCCTTGGAGCCAATACACAGTATTGACTCCAAGACGGAAGGTAAGGGTTTAAAAAAATATATATATTCAGTAGCAGAAGATCTGGGTCTCTGGGGGCCTCCATTAAACCCCTCCTTCCAAGTTGATATTTAATGACTGCTCTTTGGGTCAACTAGTTCTGTCACAAAGGAACATTGTTGAGTCCCATTTCTCTTGGTCTTGTCTAGAAACTTAGCACATGAGACTTTGCCAAGTTATTTGCTAAAATCTAGGGGCAACAATAATATGATATATGGCTAGCCACTGTAACTTTTAAAAGAATGAGAAAAATCAGATTATCCAAATTTTAAAAATTAGGAGGAAATCACAACAAAGAGCTACAAAACTATAAAATATGCCAATCGACATAACAGAAAATAGGCAACCTAAACAAACTAATTTCAGAAAGAGGACTGAAAAGGCCATAAATAAAAAGAAAAGCACCAGGGAGAGAACAGCAAAAATGGCAGAGTAGGAGGACGCATTACAAAGTAACTCCTTCTGGCATTGACTTCAACAAAGACTTAGAATGAGATCAAGGATAAATCACAGTCAATCATTTTTCCAGTTCTGGTTAGCATAGGGAGGCAAGCAGCAACCTGTGGATGTGGAGGACAAGGCCTAGGCAGGAAAGTTCCCTTACAGAGCCTTCCTGGGGCCTAGGGCTGTTTTCTAGGGAAATCGGTCATTTGGGATACATCAGGGACAGTCTCTTGACACTCACTGTACAGAAAATAGGAGCAGGACCCAAATGGCAGGTTTGGCAATGGTATCCCAGAGCTAGGTGGTAGATTCAGTGCAAACTGAGGAAGGAATCAGATTCCAGGCATAGATGTCATCATGAAAGGAGAATGAAAAGCTTAGTACATGAGGACCTTACCTATGCGATGGACCTCTGGAAAATTAGAATGGACCAAATGGAAGTTAGCGATTCCACGAGACAACAAAAATTATTGAAAACAAAGCCAAGAGACTGGAAAAATAGAAGAAAATATACAGAATATATTATATGACAAACAGCTGCCCTGGAAAACAGATCAGAGACAGATTATTTAAGAATCATTGTACTGCCTAAAAACCATCATATTTTAGAAAATCATGAAAGAGAATTTCTCAGGTCTACTGAACAAGAGAGAATGTGAAAAAAGAAGGAATCCGCCACATCATTTCCTGAAAAAGAAATCCCAACATGAAAATTCCTAGGAAAACCATAGCCAAAATCTAGAGTTTTCCACTCAGAGTGAATATATTACAAGCAGCCAGAAAGGAAGAGTTTCAAGTACTGAGGATCCACAGTCAAGATCACACAAGATTTAACAGCTACGACTCTAAAGAAGAAGTGAACATGGAATGTGATGTTCCAAAAGGAAAAAAAGAAGGACTTGCCATCAAGAATAATTTACCCATACAAGTTGAATATAATCTTACAAGAAAGGTAGTGTATATTTAATGAAATAGACTTCTAAGTATTCTTGATGGAAAAAACAGAGTGAACTAGAAACCTTGAAATACATATATGAGTAGAGAAAGAGATTAAAAGGTAAATGTGTGAGCAACAGAGAGAGACTAGACAAGGATGAAATGTTTATATATCAGGGGATATAATATAAGTGTCTCCACAGAACCGTAATGTCAGCAGGGGTCATAGAAGGAGTTAAATAAGACAGGAGTCCTAGGAGTGGAGTTTTTTATGGTCTTAGAAGAAAGGATGGGAAAGAAAAAGGAAGACATAAGAGTATGAAAAGGGAGCAATTTATCTCACACAATCCAGTTGCACTTGTAGAAGAATATAAAATCAAAGATTTCTCTTTGAGGAACTCAGGGGTGGGAGATACATGGACCTTGCTTTTATTGGATCTAGTTAAAAGCATGTAGAATACACAAAGAGGTGTGTTAGATGGAGAAATACATTTAACGCCACAGGGAAACAAGAAGGAACTGGGAGAGGGGAGAGGGGGGAAATAAGGAGGGAATATTCAGGGAGGAATTAGCAAAACGCACTTTAACTATTGGAATGTGGATCATGAAGACAGGTTTAAAAGGAAAGAAAGATAAGCTATAAAATATAGAAAAGATAAGAACTAGTGATTGGGGTCTGTGTGAGAGGGAAAAAAGGACCAGAGACAGAGGAACCAAAGTAGATTGTATGGAGTCTAGGCCACTCTTCTCTCACCACTCTCATATTCTTTGTAAAGAAGTAGCAGGGAGAAAAAAGGAAAAAAAAGTATAAGAGAATAGAATAAAGGGAAATGCGCAATCAGTGGTCATGACTGAGAATGTGAATCAGAGAACCATACATAAAATAGAAGTGAGTAAAGTTGGTTAGAAAGCAGAATCCTTTGATCTGTTGTTTACAAGAAACACATCTGAAACATAAAGATTCACAGAGTTAAAATAAGGGACTAGAACAAAATAGATTATGCTTCAACTGGCCTCGAAAACAAGCTTAGCCATCTGATCTCAGACCAGGCAACAGCAAAAATAGACTTAATCAAAAGAAACAAACAAGGAATCTACATCATACCGAGTCAGCTGGTGGCATAGTGGATAAAGTGCTAGGCCTGGAGTCAGGAAGATTTGAATTCTAATCCAGCCTCAGACACTTATTAGCTGTGTGACACTAGGCAAATCATTTAGCCTCTGTTTGCTTCAGTTTTCTCAACTGTAAAATGGGGGTTTTAATAGCACGTACCTTTCAGGGTTGTTGTGAGAATTAAAACAAGATAACACTTGTAAAAGCACAGTGCCTAGCACATAGTAGGGGCTACATAAATGCTATTGCTTTTCCTGCCCTACTGAAAGCTACCATGGACAGTGAATTTGTATCAATACTTAATGTCTATGTACACAATGGCATAGCTTAAAGAAAAAGTTAAACTAGTTACTGGGAGGAATAGACATCAAAAAGTTTTAATAGTGGTCAGAGAGAACTGAAGACAACAAAAGAAAGTCAAAAAGAAGTTAAGAACATGAATAGAATTCTACAAAAGTTAGATATGATCAACCTCTAATGATTCTAGAATAGGGAAAGAAAAGAGTATACACACTCTTCACTGTACATGGCACCTTTACAAAAATTGACCATGAATTGGGCAATCCTTGCAAACAAATACAGAAAAGCAGAAATATTAAATTCAACTTTCACTGCCCACAATACAATAAAAATTGCATTCACTAAAAGGTCACTGAAGAAAAAATTCCAAATTAATTGGAGACCATTTAACTTAATCCTAAAAAACTGTTGACGCAAAAAACAAATCAGAACAATGATAGATAATTTCATTAAAGGTGCCAATGAAACAAATAGGCCAAAGCCAAAGCAATCCTTGGGGGAAAGTTACATCTCTAAACACTTTCATCAACAACTGAAAGAAAGAACAATTCAGCAAATTTGGCAAACATGTTAAAAATAAGAAAATGTAAGGAAAAAAATTAAAATCCCAATTAAATGTCAAAGTAGGTATTCTGAAAATAAAAAAAAGATTAACAATTTTTTAAGAAAAAATACCTGCTGAATTAACGAACCTTAGAGTTGCTTTAAAGAAATTAATAAAATAGACTGTTGGGAAATTTTCTTAAAAAGAGAAAAACCAAATTGCCAACATAAAAATGATGAGAATTCACAAGTGAAACAGAAATAAAGGAAATTATTAGAGATTATTTTGTCCTGTTATGTAACCTAAATAAAATGGATGAATATTCACCAAAGTATAAAATGCTCAGAGTAACAAAACAAGAAATACGGAATTTAAATAATCCAGTCTCAGGGGAGAAAAATTGAACAATCCATTAATGAACTCCAAAAGGAAAAAAATTCCAGGTGCCAGAGAAATTGACAAACAAATTCAGTCAAACATTCAAAGACCAATCATTTCTAATTGTTTGTAGAAAAAGTAAGAGAAGTGATGATATCAAATTCTTTCTATGATAAAAATATGGTCTGGATACCTAAAACAGGAAAAGCTAAAACAGAGAAAGAAAACTACAATCCAATATCCTCAATCACATTAATAATAAGAACAACAAAAATTATATGATTATATCAGAAGATATAATATATTTAATTTAATATAAAAAAGGCCTTTGAACAGAAACCAGGCCTATTCTGATTTTAAAAGCAAACTAGAAAACATAGGAATAATTTGACCTTTCCTTAATGTGATAGGTTATAGCTATCTAAAATCTAGAACCATGGGAGCAGCTAGGTGGTACAGTAGTTTGAGAGCCAGGCCTAGAGATCAGAGTTCCTGAGTTCAAATTTGACCTCAGACACTTTCTAGCTGTGTGACCCTGGGCAAGTCACATAACTCCCATTGCTTAGCCCTTACCGCTCTTCTGCCTTGGAACCAAGACCTATATAGTATTGGTTCTGGGATGGAAGGTAAGGGTTTTTAAAGAAATAATTAATAAAATAAAATAAAGTCCAGAACCAGAATTATATGTAATGGGAATAAACTAAAGGCCTTTCTGATAATATCAGGGGTAAACTAAGGATGTCCATTATTACCGCTTGATAGAGTACTAGAAATAGTACTAGAGTACTAGAAATGCTAAGAACAGCAATGACAAGACAAACAAAAATTGAAGGAAAAAGCATTATCACTTTGTGTGGAGGATAGAGTGGTGTACTTAGAAAACCCCAGAGAATCAACTAAAAATTAATTGAAACATTAATTTTAGCAACGTTAGATATAAAATGCATATGAAATAATTCCATGTTAATCATCAGCATTTCTGTATATTTACCATCCAAACCAAGCTGGAAAATACAGAAAGAGAAATTCCAATGAAAATAACTTACCAAATGTATAAAATACTTGAGAGTATACCTACTATGATACATGGCAACTATATAAATACGACTACAAAACACTCTTTACACAAATATAGACCTAAATACCTGAAGGGAAATTGCTCATGAGTAGGCCAAGCCAATATAACAAAAAGGGACAATTTTGTCCCTAAATAAATTTACTTATTTGGTGCCATACCAATCAAACTACCAGAAGATTGTTCTGTAGAACTAGGGGAAAAATCATGAGCAAATTCATCTGGAAGAATATAAGTCAAGAATTTGGAAGGAATTATTGAAAAGAAAACCAAGAAGGTATTGTTAAACAATACCTGATCTCAAACTAGAGTACAAAGCAGTAATAATTAAAAATATTCGGTATTGAGTAAGATATGAAGAGATCCATCCATACAACAGATTAGGTACATAACATCCAGGAGCAAACAGAGATTGATAAAGCAAAAATCCCTGGCTACAGGGGTAATGACTCACTAGTTGACAAAAACTTCTGGGAAGACTGGAAAACAGTCTGGCAGAAACTAAATATAGACTGACATGTTACACCATATACCAAGATATCTCCAAATGGATACATGATTTAGACATAAATGCTTCAGCATACCAAGGGTTGGGCCATGGGAGCAGTCTGGCCCAGATGCAGACAATAATGACATGCATTGTCTGTAGAGAATTTAAAAACAAGAACAAAACAGTCTAAAGATCAATCTGCTTTTTTTCTCCTCCTGCACTGGCAATTCTTTACACTGTCAGTGGTAAAATACTCCTCCCTCCCTTCCAAAATCTTTGTTGCTTTAAGTTGTCTAAGTTCTCAATTATTGCTATTTGACCGCCATCGGGCCTCCCGACACTTGCGGACTCAGCTATATGTGTTTGTTTAGTTAGAATCTTGTGAGCTCACTTCAGACGCAGTTCATGTCTCTGGCCTCCGTGATACAACATATTCCTGTGTTTAAACAGTAGATTCAAAACATATGATGATAGCACAGTGATTGTAGAGACAAACAGAACTTGAGTTATTTCAATCCTGTCATTCGATGTGAAAATTTGGTGTTTTGATTTGTGTTTAAAACTTAAAACAGTGAAGTAGCGCGAACTGCGAAGTGTAATATTTTTTTTGTTCATCTGTGAAATCTTTTCCTGAATTTGAATCATATCTTGAGATTTCAATGTATTCTTCCCTTTTAATTGTCTGTTGTCTGTTTTAAAATGAACGAAGGAATCAAGAAAAGAAAGTGTTGTTTCAGTGGTACGATTTAGAAGATGCCTAAATTGTGCCTTTTGCAGACATTTCCATTTTGTTCAAATTTGCCTGGGAAATGAGGTTTTATGAATCTCTGCCAAACTTGCCCACCCATTTCAGATTTTCCCTATTTGTGTCGCTTTTCCTTCACGTGAAAGAACTTTTTCAAAATTAAAATCAATAAAAAGTGTTCCTCAATCAGCTACATGTACAGATAGACTGACAAGCTAGTCTATTCTGTCTATTGAATGTGAACATGAGAAGATCAATTTTCACAAATTTAACGGCAAATTTGTAGATGCTAAGGCTCAAAAACAAAAATTGTAATGTTATCGTTCAGTACTGTGACAGACTAATATATAGGTATAAGTTTTTTCCTTTTTTCAAAAAAATACATTAGTGCAATTAAAAAGTATTAATCTGTTAATTTTTCCTTTTTATACTGTAATATTTATTTTAGTTTTATTTTTATTTTTTTACTGGCATAATTATACTATATATGAAGTTCAATAAAAGAACATTTTCACTGTGTTTCATTTCTGACCATTTTTATTATTCATTATTACTGAAAATAATTTTGTCATAAAGAAGAGGGAGGGGTGTTAAAAAATGATCCTCAGGACAGCTAGGTGCCTTGGAGAGGGGAGGTCCTGGGTTCACATCTGGCCTCAGAGGCTTCCTAGCTGGGTGACCCTGGGCAAGTCACTTAACCCCTATTACCCAACCTTACCTCTCTTCCTCCTTGGAACCACACAGTATTGATTCTAAGATGAAAGGTAGGGGTTTAAAAATGGTCCTCTCGGGATGTCCAGTATGCTAGATATGACACTGCATAAGGTATGACATCAATAACAAATTGGAAGAATAAAGAACAAAATGGCCTATCAGATAGATAGAGGCATATAGTTCATGATCAAATGAGTGACAGGATCACAGAAGATCAAATGGACTATTGTGGTCATATAAAACAAAAAAGATTTTTTGCACAAGCAAAGCAAATGCAGGCAAAATTAGAAGGAAAGGAGGAAATTGGGAAGAAAATCTCTAGAGCAAATTTCTGTCACAAAAATCTCATTTCCAAGATATATAAGAAACTGATTCTTTTCTCAGTCCTCATCCTTCTTGTCTTCTCAGCAGCCTTTGACACTGTTGATCACTCTCTTTGTTGACAATCTCTCTTTCTAAGTTTTTGTGACACTGTTCTCTCCTGTGCCTCTTCCTACCTCTCTGGCTGCTCCTTCTCAGTATCTTTTACTAGATCTTCCTCCAAGTCATTCCCAATAACTGAAGGTATCTCCCCCAAGACCCTATCATGGGCCCTCTTCTCTGCCTACATTATTTCACTTAGTGGTCTCATCAGATCTTCTGAATTCAATTTATCCTCTCTGGGCTGATGATTCTCAGATCTACTTGTCCAGTACTAACTCTTCCTTTCTTCCAGTCTTATATCTCCAACTGTCTATTGAACATCTTATTCTGGATGTCACATAGATAACTTTTTTAACCCTCAGCTTCTTTCTTAGTATGAATTCTAAGATAGAAGAGCAGCAAGGACTAGGTGGTTGGGGTTAAGTGACTTAGCCAGGGTCACACAGCTAGGCCAGATTTGAACCCAGGATCTCCCAACTTCAGGCCTGGAGCTCTAGCCACTATGCTACCTAGTTGCCCCTGTCATATAGATAGCTTAAACTCAACATGTCTAAAATTGAACTCATTATTCTCCCCCCCCCAACTTTCTAGTTTCCCGATGATTGTTGAAAGTATCACCATCCTTCCTGTCACCCAGGCTTATAGCCTCATTGTCTTCCTCCATTCCTTATTCTCTCTCATTGCCCTATATTGACTCTGATGCCAAGGCCTGTCATTTCTACCTCTGCAGTTTCTTTCAAATATGCCCTCTTCTCTCCTCTGACACTGTGACCACCCTGGCCCAGGGCTTCCTCATCTCTTGCCTGGACTATTGTGAAAGTCTGCTGGTGGGTCTTGCTGCCTCAAGTCTCTCCAGTTTGTCCTCCACCCAAGCCACCTAAGTGATCTGATCGATCATGTCACTCCTCTACTCAATAATCTCCAGTGGCTCCCTATTACCCCCAAGATCAAATTTAAATGAATAAAAAGAGGTCAGAAGCCCTTCATAACCTAGTCCCCCCTTGGTTTTCCAGGCATCTTACACCTTACTCCCTGCTGTGTACTCTTCTTCCATCTAGTGACTTGCCCCATGACATTCCTCACCTAGGATTGGGACAATTTCACTCACTGATCCCCTGCCTGGAATTCTCTGTCTCCTCATCTTCACTTCCTGGCTTCTTTTAAATCTCAGCTACAGTCCCACCTCCCTACAAGAAGTCTTTCCCATTCAGTCCTTCTTAATCTTGGTGCTTACCTTTGAGACTACCCCAATATTGCTGGGGACTAATCTTCATTTGCATATTGTCTCTCTCATTAGACTGTGAGCTCCTTGAGGGCAGGGACCTGCTTTGGGGCCATCGTTGTATGCTTAGGGTTTAGCACAGTGCCTGGCACATAGTATGCACTTAATTTGTGTTTTTTCCATCTCAGAATCAATGCTGTGTATGGGTTCCAAAGCAGAAGAGCAGTCAGGGCTAGGCAACTGGGGTGAAGTGACTTGTCCAGGGTCACACAGTTAGGAAGTGTCTGAGATCAAATTTGAACTCAGGACCTCTTGTCTCCAGGACTGGCACTCTAGCTATGAAATTGTTCTTTCGTGTTTATTGAGTGGCTGACTCATTTAGTACCTGTGACTTTGCTGGAGGCAGTTGCTGAAGCCCCTGTAGTGAGTTTCCAGGTCACCTCCCCACTCGGGTTGTTCCCAAGAGCGATGGCGGTGGAGGCTTGAACTGAAAGGGCTTTGGTAGTCTGTAGCAGTTGCTTGGTGGAAGTCGGCTGGCAGTTGGGGTTGGCAGTGGCAGACATGGTGGGCTCCTTCTCACAAAGCTCTCTTCTCTCGTCCCTCTCCCTCCTGTGAAGGCTGCTATTCCCAGAACTCAGCCTGCATGTAGGGTCCTGGGCTATGTGCACGAGTCTGAGGGAAGGGAATGGGTGGAAGGGCAGCATTTGTTAAAAAGCCACAACAACTTGCTGTGCTTCTTACATAATATGTCACATGATATATGATATTAGCGTAATGTGATATATTAGATGACCTATTACACCGTATGCTGTTTTCTAACAGTACATAACAACATAGCACAATATAATAAGATAAGATAAGGTAATGTGATATAATATAATATAATCATAATATAATATGATACGATACGATACGATACGATATGATATTATATGATATGATTGATTTCCTTAGTATTCCTATGTATTTTATTTTGTGTGTTTACAAATAGTTTTCTGAGAAAGGGGTCCATAGGCTTCACCAAATTGCCTAAGGATCCAGAACATAAAAAAGGTAAAGAACATTTCCTTTGAAGCCTTTTTAGGCATTTAGGTGGCACGAGGGATAGAGGGTCAGATCTGCAGTCAGGAAGACCTGAGTTCAAATCCAACCTTCAGATACTTACTAGCCATGTAACCCTGGACAAATTACTTAGCCTCTTTTTGCTTTAATCCACTAGAGAAGGAAATGGCAAACCACTCCAGTGTAGAATGAAGACTCACTATAGAGTCCATGGGGTCACAAAGAGATAGGTACAACTGAACAATGATGTGCCTGGCATGGTGCTAAGCCCTTTAAACAAAGATGATCTCATTTGATCCTCACACCAAAAAAAAAACCTTCTAGGTAGGTGCTATTATTATCCTTCTTTTACATATGAGGAAACTGAGGCAGGGTTCACCTCTTGACTTGCCCAGGGTCACACAACTAAGCACTGTGTGAAGATTGGATTTAGCTCTCCCCTGATTGTAAAAATGAAGGTACTTAGAAATTCCATTACTGGGAAGATAAAATTGTAATCCCCAGTCTAATTTTAGATTTTAATCCCCAAAAAGGTGGTAACTCAGTATTTAAAGTAGATCTACCCATTTTTATCTACAAAAAAATAACTAACCACTAAAGGTGCAAACTAACTACTAAAGGTGTGATAGAACCAAAAAAGGTATAATCTAACCAAAAAAGTTGTGAACTAAAGAGCAGGCAGTCCTGGAGAGAGCGTCTGCTGTGATTGGTAGACGTGAAATTTAGAGGAGGTGACACAAGATCTTTAAATAGATGACCACAGAGGCCAGAAAAGATAGATCAAAGAACTCTGACTTGGAGTTGGACTGGAGGATCAGTCTCTCAAGTTTGGAGTGAAGAAGAGTCACTCAGAGGAGAGACTGGAAGACAGACACTTAGACTTGGCTGTGGAACTGAACCACTGGAGGAGCTTGTGCAGGAGACCTCAGACTGCTTCCTTTTAGATGGCCACTGTGGTGAGTGAAAGGCTGACTTAGTTTCCCTGCCTTTCTGGAGGTGTGAACCTCCGAGAAAGGCCCATCATCTTGAGACTCTTTTCCCTGATTAGGGCCTTAGAATTTCTACCTGGCTCAGAGGAAGCCGGAGTTTTCTCTCTCTCTCTCATTCCTTAATATCTTCCCTATATTGTAAATAAACTACCATAAATTACATTTTACTTTAGTAACTCATTTTGGGATTAGAAATTAAATCCCTGGCAATCACCAATTTCATATTCAAGTCCAACCACAAATAAATTTCTTTTTTTTTTGCATCTTTTTGTTCAATTTCAAACATTATTCTTTGGTTACAAAAATCATATTCTATTCCTTCCTCCCCTACCCCCACCCTTCCCAGAGCCGACGCGCAGTTCCACTGGGTATTATGTGTATCCTTGATCAGAACCTATTTCCATGCTGTTGATGTTTGCACTAGGATGTTCATTTAGGGTCTACATCCCCAATCATATCCCCCTCGACCCATGTAGTCAAGCAGTTGTTTTTCTTCTGTGTTTTTACTCCCACAGTGTTTCCTCTGACTGTAGATAGTGGTCTTTGGCTCATAGATCCCTCCAAGTTGTTCTGGATCACTGCACTGCCACTAATGGAGAAGTCCATTACATTTGATTGTACCACAGTGTATCAGTCTCTGTGTAAAATGTTCTCATGGTTCTGTTCTTCTCACTCTGCATCACTTCCTGGAGGTTGTTCCAGTCACCAAAATGAAAAATAAATAAGAATTCACAACAACTAAAGAATTTAAAGCTATTTTGGCCAATACCAACTAAATTAGCAACCAAATGAAATGGATGAATTCTTGCAAAACTATAAATTTGGAAAATTAATAGAATAATGAAGGAATGTAAACAACCTGACCTAATAAAAAGAATGAAAAACCACAAATAAATTCCCAAAGAAAAAACATCACTGTCCACAATGATTAACGATTGAATTCTGTCACAAAATTGAAAGAATACAAGCAACTAGGTGGCCTAGAGATTGGAGGTCCTTGGTTACAATATGATCTCAGACACTTCCTGGCTGTGTGGCCCTGGACAAGTCACTTCACCCCCATTGCCCAGCCCTTACTGCTCTTCTGCCTTAGAACCAATACACAGCACTGATTCCAAGATGGAAGGGAAGGGGTTAAAAAATTCGAAGACTAGAAAATTGTTTCCAAAAATAAAATAACTACCCCCACTGAATCCATACTATAAGAACAATGTGGCTCTGTAGAGGCAAAGCAGAGAAATAAATATCTTATGAATGAATGGTGATGCTAAAGCATTAGTGAAGAGGTGGCAGGAACGTATTTCCAAGGTTATTCCCTCTGAACAATTTGGATTTATACTAAGAATGAATTGTTGGCTCAGCATTAGGAAAACTATAAAGATGATGGAACATATGATTCGATCAATAAACAAGCATTTAGCAAGTGCCTAGTATGGACCTGGCCCAACGCCAATCGCAAGGTTCTAAATACACAAAAGAAAGAGAGCCCCTACCCTCAAGGAGCTGACAGTCTACAAGGAGGAGGCAATATACAAAAAGAGACAAGGGGGAGAAGTTCCAAAGTGGTGCAACCAGGTGAAAAATGAAATGTCTCCTTGAATAGAGGGAGGTTTGGAGTCTGTGGTCCCAGCCTCCTCCAGTCAGAAAGGCAGGCAGATAGTGATGAGGTCCTGGAGGACCAGGGCTGATGAGATCTCAAAGGTGGGTGAAGTTATCCCAAAAAATGAGCTTCCTGGGACATAGGCAACAAGTGAGGCAGAGAAGTCCCAGAGTAGGACAGCCAGCTGAGAATTGAGGAAATGTGGGGAAAGATTTTGCCCTTTGCAAAGGAAAGAGGAAAGAGCTCAATCTCTGTGACAATGAGGGAAGCAGAGCCTGTGTGGAGGTGGTCCAGGAGTCCCAGTAACAGTAGGAGAAAAAGGGTCATTCTGCTGGGCAAAGCAGAGCATAAGCCAAGCAAAGGCTCCTCAACCTAGACACTGAGACAGCTGAAATGAACAAACCATAAGGAGATCCCTTGGGTGGAAGAACCCATATAGGATACCCCTGGGAAGAAGGTGACACCACAAGTCCAAGTAAAGCCATAAAGCCTTGGAAAAGGTATTCTGGCCAGGAGGATTATAAAACAACTTGGGGTAGAAAGCAAGGAGCCATGATAAGGAGTTTCTCTTCTCTGGGCTGTTTCACTTAGAGTTTGCATCCGTTTCCATGGATTCAATGATTTCTCTATGCTGATTCTCAGATCCCCTTGGCTAGCCCTAATCTCCAGTCTCTTTTCAACCTCCCACTGGACATTTCAAACAAGGATGTCTCATAGACATCTTAAATCATCATGTCCAAACTGAACTTATTATCTTTCCCCAGAAACCCACCGCCTTCCAAATTTCCCTTTTATTCTGTGTGTGTGCTCCCTTTTGTCATTAAGCTCCTTGAGAAAGCCATCTACAAGCTACAAATTTCTCCACTTTTTGTTTCCTCTCTCTTTCTCTCTCTCTCCCTCTTCCTCTCTCTCCATCTTCCTCTATCTCTCCCTCTCTCTTTCCTTCTCTCCCTTCCTCCCTCTCTCTCTCCCTCTCTCTCCCTCCCTCTCCCTCTCTCTCTCTGTCTCTCTGTCTCTGTCTCTCTGTCTCTCTGTCTCTCTGTCTCTCTCTCTGTCTCTCTGTCTCTCTCTCTCCCTCCCTCTCTCTCTCTCTCTCTCTCTCTCTCTCTCTCTCCCTCCCTCTCCCTCTCCCTCTCTCTCTCTCTCTCCCTCCCTCTCTCTCTCTCTCTCCCTCCCTCTCCCTCTCTCTCTCTCTCCCTCTCTCTCTCTCTCTCTCTCTCTCTCTCTCTCTCTCTCTCTCTCTCTCTCTCTCTCTCTCTCTCTCTCTCTCTCTCTCTCCCCCTACATTAGGCTTCCAACCTCATCATTCAAATAAAAACCATTCGCTCCCCAAATTCTCGTTGACCTCTACATGGCCCAATCCAATGGCTTTTTTCAGTCTTCATCCTAAAGCTTTTGACCCTTTGTCAATCGCCCTCTTCTCCAGGACCCTCTCTGTTCCCTCTGAGTTTTCTCTCTGAGTTGCTCTCCCCTTAATCTCCTCCTACCTCTGATCTAAGCCCTCTTCTCCTTTTATGTGATTTCATTTGGTGATCTCATCAGCCACCATGGATTCAATTAGCACCTCTCTGCTAATGGTCTAACTCTAACCTAACCTAATCTTCGGGCTCACATCTCCAACTGGCTGTGTCACACAGACATCTTCAACTTGACATGTCCCAAATGGAGCTCGTTCTCTCCCCTCCAAACTTCCCATTCTCCCTATAGCTGTCAAGGAGACCCCCTGGGCTTACAACTCCCAAATCTTCACTCAACCCATCCCTCACCCCATCCTCATATCCCATTCATTGTCATGTACATCTGTCAGGCATTCCCCTCTTCTCTTCTCTGCCCTGGGACAGGCCTAGCATCTCATGCCTAGACTACTGCAATACCCTGCTGGCACGTCTCCCTGCCATAAATCTCTGCACTCCAGTCCATGGGTCCATGCCACACTCAGCAGCTGGCAGAGTGCTCTCTCTAAAGCGAATATCCAACCATATCACCCCCAGCTCCTACTCAACAAACTCCAGGGGCCAGGATCCAATGGAATCCTGTTTAATGCTCCAAGACCCTCAAAACCTGATCCCTTCCCGCGTTTCCAGGAATCTACAGACTTCTTCCGACCATACAAGCACCTTCACAAAAATTGACCGTCTGAGATACAGACCTCACTAAAAAATTCAGAGAATCAGAAATACTCAGCACAGACAATGCAATACAAATTATATTCAATAAAGTGCCCTTAAAGAATGAATTAAAAAGTAACAGGGGAGTGGGCAGCTAGTTGGCTCAATGGATAGAGAGCCAGGGCTAGATATAGGAGGTCCCAGGTTCAAATCTGGCCTCAGACATTTCTTAGCTGGGTGACCCTGGGCAAATCACTTGACTCCCATTGCCTAATCCTTACCACTCTTCTGCCTTAGAACCAAAACACAGTCTTGCTTCTAAGACAGAAGGTGAGGATTTAGTAAAAAAGATGGAGACAATTAAATGACTTAGTGGATAGAGAGCCAAGCCTAGAGACAAGAGGTCTTGGGTTCAAATTTGGCATAAAAGAAAAAAAGACTAGGGGGCTGCTGGGTGGTTCAGTGGATAGAGAGCCAGGCCTAGAGATGGGAGGTCCTGGGTTCCAATTTGGCCTCAGATACTTCCTAGCTGGGAACAATACACAGTAGTGATTCTAAGACAGAAGGTGAGAGTTTGAAAAAAAAGACTAAATAACATAATTCTAAAAAACAAATTATAGAAACAATGAACAATTTCATCAAAGAGAATACAATAATGAGACAATATACCAAAACTTATGAAATGGAGCAAAAGCAGGAGATATCTCGCTTTCATAATAAAAGCAAGAATCAGTAAAATGGGCACTCAACTAAAAATACTCAAATGGCAACTAATCAAAAGCCTTCAATTAAGTAACAAAGTAGAAATTGTAAAAATTAAACAGATGAATAAAACTAGAAGCCAGAATGTTAAATTGGTAAATAAACTGGGAGCTCACATTTTTTAAACAAACTAATAAGGCAGATAAACAGCTAATTGGACTTTAAGGAGAGAGGAAAACTAAATTGTTCATATGAAAAATAGAAAAGGAGTATTTGTGACAGCCGAAGAGGAAAAAAGGAAATTATCAAAAATGATTTTGTCTAATTATATACTAACATAATTGATAACTTAGAGAAAATGGATGAATACGTATAAAATATAAAATGCCCAGATTAGCCAAAGAAGAATTGGGCTATTTAAATAAGCCAGTTGAGCAAAAGAAATTAACAAACCATAAAATAACTCTCAAAGAACAAAACTCCACGATCAGATGGATTTACAAATGAATTCTAAAAAACATTCAAAGAACAATTAGTTCCAGTATCACATAAATTGTTGGCACTACTAAGAAAAGAAGTCTTTTAGCCTCTTTTTATGCTACAAATGGGGTTCTGAGACAGAGTGGGAGAAAGAAGCTAAGGACCAACCTCTCTGGATGAATAGTGATGTCAAAAAATTAAATAAAATAGAAATATAGCAAATAAGCTACGGCATCTTAGAACGGCCGGGTTCAAGTTATACCGGGAATGCAGACTTGGTCCAAAATAAGGAAGACTCCAAATAAGACACATTAATAATGCAAAAGTAATGAGGATCGAACCTGTGTGAGGACCCATCATTTTGCTAAGCTGCCTTCTCCCACATGGAGGATGCTAGCGAGCATCGTGATGCTGTGTAAGATAAGTATCTTGGAGATACAGAATGGAATGTGAATGGTGTAGACATTCCGTGACTGTTTCTAGCTGGCCAACCCCAATGAATGGAAGGAGCCTTTCTTTTTTCATTGGCTCTGAAACTGGACTGTAACTTGGAACTCAGGTGGTAGGAGAACAGTTCCCTGATGTAACTCTGCTGGACACAATTTTCTCCCCACACACAACCCCTGGACAACTTCCTTCCACTCCAGCTTCCCTAGCAGACTCCCTGCTGAAGCTTACTTTCTTCCCAAAACTCAGTTGGCCCCAGCTCCTCTGACCTAACTTCCTGGCCTTGGGAGGGCCAATAGAAGGCCAAAGCCAAGTAGGTTCAGGGCCTCTCAGAGTTCACAGGTGCTGGAGACCACAAGAGTCGCTGTTCCAGTTGGCGATGAGGTCCCCCTTTCCCTCTTTGGCCCCTCCAGCCAGAGACCACCATAATAGTATACCGTAGATCTTTGTTGTGCGCACAAAGTAAGCCTGCTCCTTTGTAAATGTTTGCTCCGGTGCCTCATTTCATTCTTCCATCAAACCTGAACTAAGAGGAGCAGGCTTTCTGCTCTGGCCTATGATTGTCTCTTATCTTTGCTGTGTTCAGATCTGAGGAGGCAAAGTGCCTCCTTCTCTAATGGCTTCCAGTAAACAAATCACCCTGTCAGAAAGGCCGAGGGGCCTTTCCCCACCACCTCCAGTTCCACCCCTGACAAACAAGGCTTGGTTCTTGGCTACTATTTTCTGTTCTAGTTGCACGGAGTGGAATCTTCAATCTGATCCAGATGAATGAGCCCCAGAGATCCAAGAATCTAGGCTGGATCAGTCAGCCTAGCATCAATCCCCTGAGAAACAAGGGGGCAGGACTCCAGCCCAGCAGAAACTGGCAATGAGGCCAGCTTTGGATGTGAGCTTGGTGGGGACCAATGCTGCATGGGAACTAAATTAAGAGACTCAGTTAAGACCTTAGAGACTGAGATTGAACATGGGGAATTGTGTCTCCGAGGGATCAGAAAAAATATTTGTCCACTTGTTCTTGCTCTGTCTGTGAAGTAAATATCCCTTTAAAAGCCAATCGGTGTTAAGTAGGTAAATGGCACCAGAGAACTACTGATCACTAGTCCCCTGACAAGGAGGGTGCCCAGATGATGTGAGCTCAGACCATCATCAGGGAGAAAGAGACACCATGTACAAATCCCACAGGGGACCTGAGAACCTTGGCATAAAACAGGACTCTCTGGATTTGTGGAGACTTCTGGAGAGATTCTCTAGCTAGGATTTCAAATTTGGGCTACCCCTAGTGCCATGTTGGCAAACCTACAGCACACATGCCGGAGGGGGCCACGCCCTTCCCCCTCTCCACGCATGCCTGAGGACATTTCTCCCATCACCCACCCCTCTGCTCAGCAGTACAATGGGAACACTTCCTCCCTCCCTTGCAAGGCATGGGGAAGGTGGGAAGGGGGCTCACATGTGGCATGAGGGTCGCAGTTTGGGCACTAGGTCTCTAAGGTCTCTAAAAAGTTCGCCATTACTGCCCTAGTCGTCTATAGGATTCTTGAGAAATTGGCAAAAAATAAAGGAAGCTATAATTTTCTACAGTTCTTTTTTCCACGGTTTATTTCCTCACAAGCCAGTCATTTTGTGATTTTTGAAATTCTTGATTTCATGAGAATTCCCTTCAATCTTTTAATCAATACTGTGTTTTAATTCCAGGGCAGAAGAGCAGGAAGGGCTAGACAATGGGGGTCAAGTGACTTGCCCAGGGTCACACAGCTAGGAAGTGTTGACATCAAATTTGCACCCAGGACCTCCTGGCTCTCAATCCACTGGGCCACCTGGCTGCCCCCAGGACCACTGATTTTTTTTTAATATTTAAACCCTTATCTTCCGTCTTGAAGTCAATACTGTGTATTGGCTCCAAGGCAGAAGAGTGGTAAGGGCTAGGCAATGGGGGTCAAGTGACTTGCCCAGGATCACACAGCTGGGAAGTGTCTGAGGCCAGATTTGAACCTAGAACCTCCCGTCTCTAGACTTGGCTCTCAATCCACTGAGCTACCCAGCTGTCCCTGACCACTGATTTCTTGAGGGAGACTGAGAGGGTGTTTTACAGATGGCCCCAGGTCCTAAATGCCTGTGGAGAGAGTTCCATGTGGTCTGAGAAACTTCATATGGATCTTTTCAAGGTAGAAGGCTGATTTTCTTTGCTTTTTTGATTTGGAGATGATGAAAGCCATTCTGGTATCATCAGGCATCTGCTGAGTACAAAGCAAAGTTAGTCATCTCTGGCAAATTTTGTCCCTTGATCATGGCATCTAAAAAGCTTTGTATTGGGGGATGGATAATTGTGATTCTTATTTGGACATGTGGAACTACAAAAGACCATGCTACATTGGCTGTGTGAGCCTCCTACATGGCCCTGGGGAAGCAAGGGAAAGGACGAGATTTCTGTCTCGCCAAAGACCCCAAAGGACTATTCCCAATTGGGGATGTGGACCATGTTTTCAAAACTCCTCCACAAGGACCAGCAAGGTGGGAGAGTAGAAGGAAGCAGTGTGGCCTGGCTGCCTCCCCCCTACTCACCTCACAAGTCTATAATGCTGGGATTCCCACCCCTGAGGGACAGCTTCAGCCCCTCAAGAAGAAAAAAAGGACCATAGCAAGGCTGCTCTTTTCCCACCCAGTTCACAATCGCAATCCCCAAGCAGAGAGGAGGGATCCAGTGGCAGCAGCTGAAATAGCCCCAATTCCGGATCCTCAAAATCACCCCCAGGTGAGAAGTAAGATCTTGGGAGCAGAAGCTCCTTGTGGTCCCCTGGGGTGGGGGAGCAAGGTCTGATCCTAGAGGAGGTCCTATAGTAGGAGAGATCCTTGACTTGACCCCAGGAAGAAGTGGGGACTCAATAGTCCTCTTATCACATGCCCAGAAGAGAGATCCAGTGAGGATTCACCCCCCACCCAGGTGAAGATTGGAGCTTCGGTACTGGTGGGGCCATCCTGATCCCCCTAGAGAGTAGCAAGGTAACTCCTCGACTGAGCCTGGTCCCCTGAGGACAGCAGTCACTCCCATGCTGATCCCAATCCCCCAAGAAGAGAAGCCGGAATTCAGCAGGGAGGCAGGAAGGGAGATCCAAGACTGGACTCCAGGGAGATCTAGGACTCATCTCTCAGACAAGGACTGGCCTCAGCTCTGATCATAATCTCCAGAGAAGGGGACATCTATGACTTCCCCTCGGGCAAAGGATAGGGCCTCATGGTGGTCATTCTGATCCTGGTCCTTAGTGGAGAAAATCTGGACCTTGGCCCCAGGTGAGGAACAGGCCTAGGTGCTGTAGCTCCCATCTCAGTCCCCAGAGGAGAAGGGATCGGAGACTCATCCTTCAAGTATGGAGGGGAGCCACAGGCCCAATCACCAAGAATGAGTAAACAAAAATAAATGTATATGTATATATATGCTTTTATGATGTCAAGAATCCCAAGACATCAACCTAGAAAAGGAGAATAATTCCAAAACTCCCATAAGCACCTAGGTGACTCAGTGGACAGAGTGCCAGGCCTTGGGGATAGAAGTTCTGGGTTCAGATGTGTTCTCAAACAATTTCTAGCTGTGTGTCCCTAGACAAGTCACAACCCTGACTGCCTAGCCCTTGCCCTTCTATCTTAGAGTTGGTTCTTGGACAGAAGGTTAGGTTTAAAAAAAAGAATCAATGGACTACTTAAAAGCTATGACCCCCCCAAAAATAGCCTGACTACCATAATTAATAAATCATGAAAGCAAATCTCCCAGCCGTATCAGAACAAGCTGGAGAAGTGAAAATAGAAAGAATGCATTGATCACCTTCTGGAAGAAAGCTCTAAATAAAAACTCCCAGGGATGGCAGAGCTCAAACCCAAAGCTTCCAGGGAAAATCAAAATACTGCAAGCAGCCAGAAATAAGGAATTCTAGCCCCAAGTGAACCTAGCTTTGTCACAGGCCCAAATCACCTGCAAAAGGACCACCCACAGCAGCTGGGTGGCTCAGTGGATTGAGAGTCAGGCCTAGAGACGGGAGGTCCTGGGTTCAAATGTGGCCTCAGACACTTCCCAGCTGTGTGACCCCCCACTCAACCCCCATTGCCTAGCCCTTATCACTTCTTCTTACCACAGTATTGATTCCAAGACAGAAGGGAAGGGTTTTAAAAAAAGGACATGGGAGACCCCAGAGACCTGCTTTGGGGAGATGCAAAGACTGGTCCAAAATGGGCATCTACTGGATGGTGGGCTCAGCCTCTCCCTCTCTACTGGCTGTAGAGCCAGTACTCTCATAGTCTTTAAAAATATGGTCTCTCTCTCTCTCTTCTGGCCTAGGCCAGGGCTAGGGAACAACTCACTCACCCAAAGAGGCCCTGAAAGTCCTTCTGGATCAGGTGGCCCCAAGAAAAGGGCTTGAGTTTTAGTCTGCTCTGTTTGTCCTTTCCAAGTCTAGGTGCAGAGAGGGAGTGGAGTCCTGGATACGGGGCGTGAGCCATGGGGATCCAAGAGCCCAGGATTCCAGGCTTGATGTGATAGTCCAGGACAGGGGGCCAGGATGGACTTTATGCTTGAGTTTGGTGGGACTTGCGCTATGAAGGAAATGAGACAAGCTGAATTCTCCCATCCCCAGAGACCAAGGTGGGGAGAGGGGAGTGTTATGGGCCCAAGGCACTGGGGAGAAATGTTTGTATGACTGCCTTTGTCATATGCCTTTGAAGTGAAAGCAAAATAGGATAGAGAAAAGGGCTCTCTGGACAGAGCCTTGGGAGACACCCATGGTTAGTAGACACAACCTATGAAGAGTCAGCAAAGGACACTGAGAAGGAATGGGGTGACCCATAGCCAGCCAATAAATATTGAGTAAAGGGGCAGCTATGTGGCTCAGTGAAGAGAAGCAGGCCTGGAGAAGGGTGGTCCTGGGTTCAAATCTGGCCTCAGACATTTCCTAGCTATATGATCCTGGGCAAGTCACTTAACTTGGAATGGATACTTAGTATGGATTCTAAGAAAGATGGTAAGACTTTTTAAAAAACAAACATTTATTAAGCACCTACTCTCTGTCAAGTCCTATGCTAAACCCTGGGGATACAAAGAAATGGAAAAGACCAACTTCTACCCTCAAGAAGCTCACAGTCTAATTAGAAAGACAACACAATGTTAAATAATTATGGACAAACAAGGTGTATACAAGATAAATGGGGGGAGAGGGGAACCCAACAGAGAGAATGAAGACAGGTTGGGAAAGACTTCCTGGAGAAGTTGAGATTTGAGGGAGGACTTGAAAGAAGTCAGGGAAGCTGGGAGGGAGGCAGGGATGAAGAGGGAGAGTTTTCCATGCATGGATAGTCAGTAAAAATGGCTCACGACAGAGCATGGAGCATCTCATTCAAGGAACAAGAAGGAAGCCAGTGTCACTGGATCCCAGAGTACGCAGGGGGTGAGAAGAGGAGGGTACAGGTTCTGAAAGGCTTTGGATACCAAATAGTGAGTCCCTGGCATTCATCAAGTAGGGGAGTGGCACATACGTTAGGAAGGTCACTTTGATAGCCAAATGGAGGTTGGAGATCTATGACAGGGAAAACAATCAGCAGGCTATCGCAAAAGTCCAGGCATGATGTGATGAGAGTGATGGGTAATGACGGAAACCCAGGAGGGAAGAGAGGACTGTGCCACAGATGTGACCAAGATAAACAGGACTTGGCACCTAATGAGATATAGGGCAGGGGGGCCTGAGAGGATTCGAGGATGACACTCGTGCCATAAGCCTAGTTGACTGGGAGAATGGCAGTCCCCAGCACAGAAAGAGAAAAGTTGGGAAGACAGAAGGCTAAGGGGGCGGGGATGGAAGGAGGAAGATAATGAGTTCCGTTTGGGGTATGTTGAGTTTCAGATGTCTACAGGACATTGAGTTCAAGACATCTGAGAGGCAGTTGGAGATGGGAGACTGGAGATTAGGTTAGTTTAGAGCCGGATAAGTAGATCTGAGAACCATTAGCAGAGAGATAATAATTGAATCCATGGGAGCTGATGAGATCACCAAGTGAAATAGCATAAAGGGGGAAGAGAGGAAGGCTGGGATAGAAGTAGGAGGAGCCTCGGGAGAAAAACAGTGTCGTGAAAAGCTAGAGCAAAGAGTATCCAAGAGAAGATGGTGATTGACAGTGTCAAAAGCCGTCAATATGTCCAAAAGGATGGGGACTGAGGAAAGATGGGATTTGCCAATTAAGAGATTAATGGCAACTTTGCAGAGAGTAATACCAGTTGAATAATGAGGATGAAACCCAGACTGCAGTGGGGTTGGAAGAGAATGGGAGAAAAGGAAATAGGGACACTCGTAGATTGTCGATGGCCTTCTCAAGGCACCTAGACACAAAGGGGAGGAGAGAAAGGAGACAACAGCTATCAGGGAAGGATGGATTGATCAAGTGAGGGGTTTTGAAGATGGAGGAGACATGAGTGCTTTTGTAGGAAGTAGGGCCAGAAGATCAGTGAGAAGGGGGATTATGGGAGGGGCAATCTGCTGAAGAAGACCAGTTTGAATGGTGTCATTTGTGCATGTAACAGTGTCAACCTTGACAAAAGGAAAGACCACCTCTTTGTGTGAAACAGTGACAAACCATGAGAGTCAGGGAAAGCATCGAGTGATTTGAAATGAAAAGGATGGCAAAAGATGGAGCTCTCAGGAAATGGCTACCACAGTTAGTTCTTCAGGACCTGACTCCATTCCACCCTCTCTGTACCCAACTCATGTTATAATGGCAGTGCTGTCATGCTTGTCTGGGAGCTCCTGGTCTCTCCTGGCCACCAGGAAGGGAAAGGCCCAGAATGGTAGATGGATGGGACCTGAATGGGTAGGATCATGGATTGGAAGTCCTTCCCAAAGACAAAGTCAATGATAGACCACTCTGTATGTGTGTGTATATCTGTGTGTCTGTGTGTGTTTTGGGGTGGGGAGAAGCTTGCACTTCCAACCACAAATCTCCCATCCAATCCTGGCCAATGCTAACTTCTCAAATAAATACACCTTGCCCTGAGCATCTGCTTATATGTTGGTAGTCATTGTACTATTTTTTAAAATACGATACAAGATGGCCCTGATAATTAGGTCTTTATAACATACTTTGAGTTTTGGCTGTGACATTTTCTGGCCTTTCCTAGCTTTTTCATTAATTCCCTTAATATCCTTGACCTTTGGTTTTTTCCTATGAATTTCATCTAGTTCTACAAATCATTTCACTGGTATTTTGATGGCATAGAGACAGCACATATTGCTGGTATTGAAGTCAAGAATACCTGACCTCCAAGAATATCGAGGGAATTAATGGGGGGAAAAGGCAAGGCAAGTGGTCTAGCAGTCCTAGATCTCAAACTGGACTCTAAAGCTGCAATCATCAAAACAGTCTGAGACTGGCTAAGAAATAGAAAGGTGGGCCAATGGAGTAGATTAGATACCCAATATGTGGGGGTAAATGACCTCAGCAAGCTAGTGTTTGATGAACCCAAAGATCCCAGCTTTGAGGATAAGAACTCACTCTTTAACAAAAACTGCTGGGAAAACAGGAAAACAATATGGCAGAAACTAGGTCTAGATCAACATCTCACACCCTATACCATGATAAGGTCAAAATGGGCATATGATTTAGATATAGTGATACCACAAGTAAATTAGGGGAACACAGACTAGTCTACCTGGCAGATCTATGGAAAAGAGAAGAATTTATGACCAAACAAGAGGTGGAGAGTATAAGATGTAAAGATGCCCAGGTATAAGATGTAAAATGAATCATTTTGATTATATTAAACTAAAAAGCTTTTGTACAACCAATATCAATGTAACCAAGATTAGGTGTATAATTGAAAATCTGTTGCCCTAAAAAAAGAAGTACAGGGGCAGCCAGGTAGCTCAGTGGATTGAGATTCAGGCCTAGAGATGGGAGGTTGTAGGTTCAAATCTGGCCTCAGACACTTCCCAGCTGTGTGACCCTGGGCAAGTCACTTGACCCCCAATGCCTAGCCCTTACCACTCTTCTGCCTTGGAGTCAATCCTCAGTATGGAGTCTAAGATGAAAGACAATACTCTTTTGTTGTTGTTTGTTTAAAGAAGGTTGATAAGTGAGCACCTCCACAAGGGCTGGTGGGTCCTTTCTCCTTGGAGGTCTTCAAACAGAGGCTGGGCAACTACGCAGTATTGACTCCAAGACAGAAGATAAGGCTTTAAAAAAAAGAAGTACATTTCCCAGGAGCCCACTGACTTCCTGTCATTACATACTTTCTGTAAGCAGGGGGTATTAGGCAAGGACATGAAGGGTCCCACCTCTTTACTTCCTGCCCCGAGCTTGGTGGTGGTAAGGCAGGTGTTTGAACTGGCTGATCAGTCATGGGCACATGGTCTTTATTTTGTATCCTCTTTATTCCTTGATTTCTAATGATCATTAATAAACTTCTTAAAATATAATATTTTATTATTGAGATTTAAATTTAATTTTTACAGTTAATGGCTACCACTAATTGGAGAAGAACCTCTCAAATTTTTAAGATAGCCCAGATACATTTTTTAAGCCACATTTCTCCTGCCAAGGCTTTTTGCCCACTCATTCTCACAAACTCCTAATTTTCTTTGGAGCTGTTGCTTTTTTCTTCAGTCCCTACTTTTTGCCTGGTTGCCCTCCCTATGAGCCTGGCTGTTTTCAGTTTGAGGACTCTTGCCCATATGCTTGAGCCCATGTTCATGTTCCTCTTTCCTTAATGCTGCCTGTTCCTGCTCAGGCTCCTGATCTTCTTGATCCCTATTGCTCATCCTCCTGCTCCAGCCCCAGCCCCAGATCTCTGGCTCCCAACCCCAACTGCTGTTCTTGGTCCTGCTGGGCTGCTGGTAGCTGCCAATATGTCTTTGGAACACACAAACTTGGAGCAGATCTCCAGGAAACTGGTAAAAAATGGGGTGTGTTTTCCTTAGGCAATAATTAGCCTTCTAACTTCCTCTTCATGTGGTTGAGGAAACTAGCGTTTTACCTCGGGGGTAAGGGAAGAAGGAAGTTACTCTTCCAAACAGGAAGTAAATTACAAGCATGGCATACTCTATGAAAGAGCAGTACCTTGCCTCTTTCAAATATTTTCTACCATTCATGAGTGCACTGATCCTCTTACTTATCTTCCCTGAGATTCAGGGGAGAAATTCAAATCCCTGCAACTCTTTGCCATTTGGGCCTGCCCAGGTTGAGATTCCTAAAACCCATATTCTCCCTCACTATGGGAGATCCAAGAGTGCTGACAATAGGAATCTGAACAGATAGAAGAAGGAACTTTAAAGAGTCTGGAGGTGAAATTTTGGAGCCTTTTCAGACTCCAATGTTTTATAAAAGCCTCTGTATTTTATCATATTTTGCTGATTGTTTTAAGATTTAATTTTATTGTTTTAACTTCATATATTGATGTATTCAATACTATTCACTGAATCAGTTTAATCTACCGTGTTTTAACTACTGATATATTCTGTTACCTTTCCCCTATAACTATATTGAACAAATATTATTGAATAAGCCCATATAAAAACAGCTTTTTCTTCCATTTTGGCTTTGTAAATTGTCACTTAGAGGATGGATGGACTTCATCAAAAAACTAGTTACAATTGTATAACAACCTTTGGAAAATTTAATGAGCTAAATATCTAAAATTGATTTTAAGGGGTCTTTAGACAGGATTTTTAAATTTTTTTCAACAACTCTGATAATTTTACCTACCTCTGAGTTATTTGTAACAAGAGGTAAGGTCCATTTTAGTAGGTTTAGTGAAGTACAATTATAATCCCCACATCCTGCATTTGTAAAAATGTGAACTGATGGGACATCACAGTATCATACCAAAGGAACTGGGAAGTTGATCCCAGGGCGTGGTACCCTGGATGCCTCCCAGAAGAGAGCATTTCTCATTTATAACTCCTCAGTTCACTTTACCCTTTCACCAGAATGCTCTAGATTCTTTTTTTATGCTTTCTTTTTTTCCCACTTTAAACATTATTTTATTTGGTCATTTCCAAACATTATTCATTGGAAACAAAGATCATTTTCTTTTCCTCCCCCCTACCCCCTTCCCACCACCTCTCCCATAGCCGATGCACGATTCCACTGGGTATCACATGTGTTCTTGGTTCGAACCCATTTCCATGTTGTTGGTATTTGCATTAGAGTGTTCATTTAGAGTCTCTCCTCAGTCGTATCCCCTTCCCCCCTGTAGTCAAGCAGTTGCTTTTCTTCGGTGTTTTTACTACCATAGTTTATCCTTTGCTTGTGGATAGTGTTTTTTAAATCCCTGCAGATTGTTCAGGGACATTGCATTGACACTAATGGAGAAGTCCATTACCTTCGATTGTACCACAGTGTATCAGTCTCTGTGTACAATGTTCTCCTGGTTCTGCTTCTTTCTCTCTGCATCAATTCCTGGAGGTCATTCCAGTCTCCATGGAATTCCTCTACTTTATTATTCCTTTTAGCACAATAGTATCCCATCACCAACATATACCACAATTTGTTCAGCCATTCCCCAATTGTCGGGCATCCCCTCATTTTCCAATTTTTGGCCACCACAAAGAGCGCAGCTATGAATATTCTTGTACAAGTCTTTTTACTTATTGTCTCTTTGGGGTACAAACCCAGCAGTGCTATAGCTGGATCAAAGGGCTGACAGTCTTTTATCACCCTTTGGGCATAGTTCCAAATTGCTCTCCAGAATGGTTGGATCAATTCACAACTCCACCAGCAATGTATTAATGTCCCTACTTTGCCACATCCCCTCCAGCATTCATTGCTTTCCATAGCTGTCATGTTAGCCAATCTGCTATGTGTGAGGTGATACCTCGGGGTTGTTTTGATTTGCATCTCTCTGATTATTAGAGATGTAGAACACTTTTTCATGTGCTTATTAATAGTTTTTATTTCTTTGGCTGAGAACTGCCTGTTCATGTCCCTTGCCCATTTATCAATTGGAGAATGACTTGATTTTTTGTACAATTGATTTAGCTCTTTCTAAATTTGAGTAATTAAACCTTTGTCAGAGGTTTTTATGAAGATTGTTTCCCAATTTGTTGCTTTCCTTCTGATTTTAGTTACATTGGTTTTGTTTGTACAAAACCTTTTTAATTTGATGTATTCCAGACTATTTATTTTACATTTTGTGACTCTTTCTAAGTCTTGCTTGGTTTTAAAGCCTCTCCCTTCCCAAAGGTCTGACATGTATACTATTCTGTGTTCACCTAATTTTCTTATAGTTTCCTTCTTTATGTTCAAGTTATTCACCCATTTTGAATTTATCTTGGTGTAGGGTGTGAGGTGTTGATCTAAACCTAATCTTTCCCACACTGTCCTCCAATTTTCCCAGCAGTTTTTATGAAATAGTGGATTTTTGTCCAAAAAGCTGGGATCTTTGGGTTTGTCATAGACTGTCTTGCTGAGGTCACTTACCCCGAGTCTATTCCACTGATCCTCCTTTCTGTCTCTTAGCCAGTACCAAATAGTTTTGATGACCGCTGCTTTATAATATAGTCTGAGATCTGGGACTGCAAGGCCCCCTTCCTTTGTATTTTTTTTCATTATTTCCCTGGATATCCTTGATCCTTTGTTCTTCCAAATGAACTTTGTTATGTTTTTTTTCTAGATCAGTAAAAAATGTTTTTGGAAGTTCCACGGGTATGGCACTAAATAGATAGATGAGTTTGGGTAGGATGGTCATTTTTATTATATTGGCTCATCCTACCCATGAGCAGTTAATGTTTTTCCAATTGTTCAAGTCTAGTTTTAGTTGTGTGGAGAGTGTTTTGTAGTTGTGTTCATAAAGTTCCTGTGTTTGTCTCGGGAGATAGATTCCTAAGTATTTTATTTTGTCTAAGGTAATTTTGAATGGGATTTCTCTTTCTAATTCTTGCTACTAAGATGTGTTGGAAATATATAGAAATGCTGATGACTTATGCGGGTTTATTTTGTATCCTACAACTTTGCTAAAGTTGTTGATTATTTTGATTAGCTTTTTGGTTGAATCTCTAGGATTCTTTAAGTAGACCATCATGTCATCCGCAAAGAGTGATAACTTGGTCTCCTCATTGCCAATTTTAATGCCTCCAATTTCTTTTTCTTCTCTAATTGCTACTGCTAGTGTTTCTAGTACAATGTCAAATAATAGAGGTGATAATGGGCATCCTTGTTTCACTCCTGATCTTAATGGGAATGCATCTAGCTTATCCCCATTGCAGATGATATTAGTTGATTGTTTTAGATATATACTGTTTATTATTTTTAGGGACGACCCTTCTATTCCTATGCTTTCTAGTGTTTTTAATAGGAATGGGTGTTGTATTTTATCAAAGGCTTTTTCTGCATCTATTGAGATAATCATGTGAACCTTGTTGGTTTGCTTGTTGATCTGGTCGATTATGTGGATGGTTTTCCTAATATTGAACCAGCCCTGCATCCCTGGTATAAATCCTACTTGATCATGGTGAATGACTCTTCTGATCACTTGCTGGAGTCTTTTTGCTAGTATCCTATTTAAGATTTTTGCATCTATACTCATTAGGGAGATTGGTCTATAATTTTCTTTCTCTGGTTTTGGCCTGCCTGGTTTTGGAATTAGTACCATGTTTGTGTCATAAAAGGAATTTGGTAGAACTCCCTCTTTGCTTATTATGTCAAATAGTTTGTATAGTATTTGAGTTAGCTGTTCTTTGAATGTTTGATAGAATTCACTGGTGAATCCATCTGGCCCTGGGCATTTTTTCTTAGGAAGTTCTTTGATGGCCTGTTGGATTTCTGTTTCTGATATGGGATTATTTAAGAAATCTATTTCTTCTTCTGTTAGTCTAGGCAATTTATATTTTTGTAGATATTCATCCATATCACCTAGGTTGGTATATTTATTGCCATATAGTTGGGCAAAGTAGTTTTTAATGATTGCCTTAATTTCCTTTTCGTTGGAGGTGAGGTCCCCCTTTTCATCCTTGATGATGTTAATTTGCCTTTCTTCTTTCCTTTTTTTAATTAGATTGACCAGTACTTTGTCTATTTTGTCTGTTTTTTCAAAGTACTAGCTTCTAGTCTTGTTTATTAGCTCAATAGTTCTATCACTTTCGATTTTATTAATTTATCCCTTAATTTTTAGGATCTCTAGTTTGGTTTTCTACTGGGGGGGTTTTAATTTGTTCGTTCTCAAGTTTTTTGATTTGCATTTCCAATTTATTGATCTCTGCCCTTCCTAATTTGTTAATATATGCACTCAGGGATATGAATTTTCCTCTAAGTACTGCTTTGGCTGCATCCCATAAGGGTTGAAAGGATGTCTCACCATTGTCATTTTCCTCAATGAAATTATTAATTGTTTCTATGATTTCTTCTCTAACTAACCGATTTTGGAGTATCATATTATTTAATTTCCAATTAATTTTTATTTGGTTTTCCATGTACCCTTTCTGATCAATATTTTTATTGCTTTATGATCTGAAAAGGTTGCATTTATTATTTCTGCTTTTCTGCATTTGAGTGCCATGTTTCTGTGACCTAGTATATGATCTATTTTTGTGAATGTGCCATGTGGTGCTGAGAAGAATGTGTATTCCTTTTTGTTCCTATTTATTTTTCTCCATATGTCTATTAACTCTAATTTTTCTAAGATTTTATTCACCTCTTTTACCTCTTTCTTATTTATTTTTTGGTTTGATTTATCTAAATTTGATAGTGGTTGGTTCAAGTCTCCCACTAATATGGTTTTACTGTCTATTTCCTCCTTCAATTCTCCTAGTTTCTCCATTAAAAATTTGGATGCTATACCATTTGGTGCATACATGTTGATTAGTGATATTTCCTCATTGTCTATACTCCCTTTTAACAGAATATATTTACCTTCCCTATCCCTTTTGATCAAGTCTATTTTTACTTTGGCTTTGTCAGATATCATGATTGCAACTCCTGCCTTCTTTCTATCAGTTGAGGCCCAAAAGGTCTTACTCCATCCTTTAATTCTAACCTTGTGAGTATCAACCCACCTCATATGTGTTTCTTGAAGACAACAAATGGTAGGGTTATGGGTTCTAATCCAATCTGCTATTTGTCTATGTTTTATGTGTGAGTTCATCCCATTCACGTTCAAAGTTATGATTGTCACTTGTGGATTCCCTGGCATTTTGATAACTTCCCCTAGTTCTGACCTTTCTTCTTTAGCTATATCCTTTTGAACCAGTGATTTACTTTAGGTCAGTCCCCCTAGTCCCCTCCCTTGATATGCTTCCCTTTCTAGCCCCTCCCTTTTTATGCTCCCTTCCCCTCCCCCCTCTCCTTCCCTCCCTTTTTATACTCCCTCCCCCCTCCCCCTCCTTGATTTTCCTTTCTTTCTTACCCTGTTGGATAAGATAGAATTCAGGATCACACTGGATCTAGATGATCTTCCCTCTCAGATTTTATTTCACTGAGAGTAAGGTTTAAGTAATACCACTTCATGCTCTCTTCCTCTCCTCATATGAGAGTTCTTCCACTCCCCTTCCCATGTGTATCTTTGTATGGGAAAGATTATTCTATTTAGCCCCCCCCCCATTTCTTGAAGTAAATGTTAGTATTATCGACGATTTCCCCCTCCCTTTTTCTTTCTTTTCCCCCCTTTCACCAAATCTTCTTGATGCCCCAATCTTTCCCTATGCATGAGTCTTCTAACTACTCTTATGATGCATACAATTTTTGAGAGTTAAACAATACATTTTCCCCACATATTAATATATATAATTTGATATAAATGTAGTCCTTATAGAAGAGAGTTTGACTTAAAGAAAAAGATAAGATTTATCTCCTTTTCCCTTTCTTTCATATTTACCTTTTCATGTTTCTCTTGCTTTCTGTGATTGGATGTCAAATTTTCCACTAAGTTCTGGTCTTTTCTTAGCAAATGCTTGGAAATCTTCTATTTTGTTGAATGCCCATACTTTCCCCCTGGAAGTATATAGTCAGTTTTGCTGGGTAGTTGATTCTTGGTTGGAGACCCAGCTCTCTTGCCTTTCTAAATATCGTGTTCCATGCTTTGCGGTCTCTTAGTGTGTTAGCCGCTAAGTCCTGTGTGATCCTTATGGGAGTCCCCCTATATCTGAAGCTCCTCTTCTTGGCTTCTTATAGGATTTTCTCCTTTTCTTGGAAGCTCTTGAATTTGGTGATTACATTCCTGGGGGTTGTCTTTTGGGGATTTAGTATGGAGGGTGTTCTATGGACCCTTTCTATTTCTATTTTGCCCCCTTGCTCCAGAACATGTGGGCAATTTTCTTCTATAATCTCCTGTAGAATAGCATCGAGGTTTTTTATTTCTGGTTTTTTGGGGAGACCAATAATTCTGAGGTTGTCTCTTCTTCCTCTGTTTTCCAAGTCTGTGACCTTTTCAGTGAGATTTTTCATGTTTTCTTCTAATTCATTAATTTTTTGGCTTTGCTTTATTGATTCTTGCTGTTTTGTAATCTCACTGTCTTCCATTTGCTTAATTCTGGTTGTTAGGGACTGGTTTTGCTTTTCAGCTTTGTCTGCCCTTCTATTAGATGCTTCCAGCTATTTCTCCAATTGTGAAGTCTTGTCTATCAGACTGCTGATCTCTTTCTCCCATTTTTCTTTCCAAAAGGTTTCCATCTTTTGGGTAAGCTCCAGTTTGAGATCTTCCAGAGCTTGTGGATAGTTTCCATTTTGGGAGGCATGTTCTGATTTTGTTTGGATTTCATCCTCATTCTCTTCTTTTCCTTGGGTACTCCCTCCATAAAAGTTTTCAATAGTCACTTTTTCCCCCCTTTCTTCTTGGAGGCTTGATTTTGGGACATATGAGCCATCCCTTTGGTGGTTTTATTACACTTTCTTTTTTTGTTCTAGGGTCTGGATGATGTGGGTGGGTTTTCTGTGAATTTAGGTTGCCTCAGACTAGTTCTTCCCAGCCTCTGAGGTTTCTTAGAAAGCAGGCCCCTGTGCTCAGCGCGGCAGCCCCTTTGCTCAGCGCAGCCTCTCAGCACCCCTTTGCTCAGCGCAGCCTCTCAGCGCCCCTTTGCTCAGCGCAGCCTCTCAGTGCAGTCGCCCCTTTGCTCAGCGCAGCCTCTCAGCGTGGTCATCCCTTTGCTCAGCGCAGACTCTCAGTATGGTTTCCCCTTTGCTCAGTGCAGCCTCTCAGCACCACCACCCCTTTGCTCAGCGCAGCCTCTCAGTGCGGCCTCCCCTTTGCTCAACGCAGGATTTTCCCATGAAACCACCCTGAGAGGTCGTTTCCTTGCAGTCTTTAGATCCCAAGGACCCTGGTGTGCCCCCCCAGACAGAGAAGCTCCTCACTCACTCACTGTCCCAGTGAGCGCTCTGATAGCTTACTCTGGTTTGGGGGGGGAAGAGGGAGGGGCTGCTCAGTTCAAGTTTTTGTGCGAGCTTTTCCTCCTCCTTATAGTGTGGAAATGTTCAAACCCCACGTACCTTCGTTTCTTTGGGGTACTGGGGAGTTCTTCCAAAGGTGATTTTTATGCTCTTTTGAGGTAGTCTATTTCGTTCAGTGCCAGGGAGGGGAAGCGAGTCATGTCTAGATTGCAGCCATGTTTACCAGGAAGTCCAAATGCTCTAGATTCTTGGTGACATTTTTAGACCCAATGTCAACAGTACAGAGATTTGGTTTTTTCTAGACTCCTCTGCCACATTTTTGTAATGATGGCAGTAATAGATTTTTTTAAAAATATCTCAGCCAACGTTAAAACATTGCTACACCTGAAAAAATTGCGACAAGTATCCATCAGCTTCTAAGGTTTTTGCCTTAAATGTCATACAGCAGGTTCATGTAAAATATGATAGTGAGAGGAAATAATGAAAAAAACACATATGATGGGGGCCTTGCAGTCCCAGACCTCAAACTATATTACAAAGCAGCAGTCATCAAAACAATTTGGTACTGGCTAAGAAACAGAAAGGAAGATCAGTGGGATAGACTGGGGGAAAGCGACCTCAGCAAGACAGTATACGATAAACCCAAAGATCCCAGCTTTGGGGACAAAAATCCACTATTCGATAAAAACTGCTGGGAAAATTGGAAGACAGTGTGGGAGAGACTAGGAATAGATCAACACCTCACACCCTACACCAAGATAAATTCAAAATGGGTGAAAGACTTAAACATAAAGAAGGAAACCATAAGTAAATTGGGTAAACACAGAATAGTATACATGTCAGACCTTTGGGAGGGGAAAGGCTTTAAAACCAAGCAAGATATAGAAAGAATCACAAAATGTAAAATAAATAATTTTGACTACATCAAACTAAAAAGCTTTTGTACAAACAAAACCAATGTAACTAAAATCAGAAGGGAAACAACAAATTGGGAAAAAATCTTCATAGAAACCTCTGACAAAGGTTTAATTACTCATATTTATAATGAGCTAAATCAATTGTACAAAAAATCAAGCCATTCTCCAATTGATAAATGGGCAAGGGAAATGGATAGGCAGTTCTCAGATAAAGAAATCAAAACTATTAACAAGCACATGAAGAAGTGTTCTAAATCTCTTATAATCAGAGAGATGCAAATCAAAACAACTCTGAGGTATCACCTCACACCTAGCAGATTGGCTAACATAACAGCAAAGGAAAGTAATGAATGCTGGAGGGGATGTGGCAAAGTAGGGACATTAATTCATTGCTGGTGGAGCTGTGAACTGATCCAACCATTCTGGAGGGCAATTTGGAACTATGCCCAAAGGGCGACAAAAGAATATCTACCCTTTGACCCAGCCATAGCACTGCTGGGTCTGTACCCCAAAGAGATAATGGACACAAAGACTTGTACAAAAATATTCATAGCTGCGCTCTTTGTGGTGGCCAAAAACTGGAAAACGAGGGGATGCCCATCAATTGGGGAATGGCTGAACAAACTGTGGTATATGTTGGTGATGGAATACTATTGTGCTAAAAGGAATAATAAAGTGGAGGAGTTCCATGGAGACTGGAACAACCTCCAGGAAGTGATGCAGAGTGAGAGGAGCAGAACCAGGAGAACATTGTACACAGAGACTAATACACTGTGGTATAATCGAACGTAATGGACTTCTCCATTAGTGGCGGTGTAATGTCCCTGAACAACTTGCAGGGATCCAGGAGAAAAAAACACCATTCATAAGCAAAGGATAAACTATGGGAGTGGAAACACCGAGAAAAAGCAACTGCCTGAATACAGAGGTTGAGGGGACATGACAGAGGATAGACTCTAAATGAACACTCTAATGCAAATACTATCAACAAAGCAATGGGTTCAAATCAAGAAAACATCTAATGCTCAGTGGACTTACGCGTCGGCTATGGGGGGTGGGGGGGAGGAAAAGAAAATGATCTATGTCTTTAACGAATAATGCTTGGAAATGATCAAATAAAATATATTTTTTTAAAAATATGATAGTGAGTTTGTTTGCAATTGTCATTAAATGGGCTATTATAATTTAGGGATATTGATACTATTAGAATGTACATTACATGTTGTACTATTGTTCTTTATAAAAAAAACTGTTACTTTGTGAAATCATTTGCTTTGCACTCACAGTGGATCAGGGCCAGATTTGAAAAAGGAAATGGATCTCATTTTTTGGGTGAAAAGCCTTTGTACTTTATCTTTCCTTAGCTGACACAGTGTGTCAATGATTTTAAGCTATATGTCTTTTTAATTTTAAAAAACTTTATTATTGTTTTTTCTTACATGGGCAATATGTTATTTCAGTTTTTTTCTCTCTCCTTTTTGTTTTTGAAGCACATGTCACCAGCATTAAGAAGATTTTCTTTAACTTTTTTGATTGATTTTGCAGTAAATCAAGTTTAAAATACATTTTCCCTGATGTCAATGCATACCCAAAAAGCTTTAGACTATAAAAACAATGCCACTGATCATTTAAAAAAATTATGGGACTTTGCTTAATGATTTTGTCTGATTCCAGGAGAAGGGAAACACAAAAAAGAGCCATTGCACAGTGCCAAAGAAGCACAAAGCTAAACTGCATAGTGCCAATCGAGCACAAGGTCAAAGAGACCAACCAATCCCAATGGGATTGATGAAAATTTGAGTCAAGACAAAAGGACTTGAACTTGTTTGGGGTTCGAGGTTGTGGCTGTTTTTACATATGTCAAAGGCAGGTCTTCCTTATCCCACATTCTACCAAGCATCTCAAATTTGGCTCCTACCTAGCTCCTATAATCTAGTTACTAGTCTCTCTTTCATAATGTGGCAAACTTTCTATAGTCCTGGCTAATTGATTGGGAAAGTGCATAATTACATAAATCACTTTAATTGGGGCCTGATTCAAGGATCTGTTATAGGTTTATTTTCCTTTACTTAGAATTTTTCACATAAGACTTTGATAGTCTATATTTCATCCAGAAATTATCTTTTCTATTTTATTTGGATTTTTTTATGTTTTTGATCTCTCTTGCCAACTGATTCATATACCTCATAACTTAGCCACACATTCCTAAGTGATCCCTGTGTTTTTCAACACCCTCTTCAGGGGAGGATGTATTATTATTATTCAAAATTGCAATGTTTAAATACTTTTTGAGAGTAATTTTAGGTTAAGAAACATGCTACCTCTCCCTAGAAAGTTAACTGTTTGGAGAAGGCACCATGAAAATGCCTCCACAGACCACACATTGCACCAGAAGATCCAGAGAGAACTTTGGGATGTGGTGATCTGAACTGTGTGGGGTTGAATGCAGTTGTTTTGTATGTATCCTCTTATGCCGAAGGGGACTGCCCTCTAACTGGCTTTTTGTCAATGTGCCTAGAAACCATTGGTTTTGTTCTTTTTTCCTCTTATCCTCAAATTATTGTAATTCCAAAGTTGGTTATGTTTACAAGATCCATTAGAGAGACTAGTCTTCCACAGATCTTGGGGAGAGAATATATAATTGAAAATCCATTACCCTAAAAAAAAAGAACTACATTTCCCAGGAACCCACTGACTTCCTGTCATTACATACTTTCTGTAAGCAGGGGGTATTAGGCAAGGACATGAAGGGTCCCACCTCTTTACTTCCTGTCCCGAGCTTGGTGGTGGTAAGGCAGGTGTTTGAACTGGCTGATAAGTCATGGGCACATGGTCTTTATTTTGTATCTCTTTATTATTTGATTTCTAATGATCATTAATAAACCTCCTAAAATATAATATTTTATTATTGAGATTTAAATTTAATTTTTACAAAGAGAAATGACACATGGAGGAAAAATTTTGTAACAAATTTTCTAGCAAAGGTCTCATTTCTCAAACGTATAGAGAACTAAGCCAAATTTATAAGAATACAAGCCCAATTCAAAAAGGGTCAAAGGATATGAGCAAACAGTTTTCAAATGAAGAAATCAAAGCTATCAATAATCATATGAAAAAAATGTTCTAAATCACTCTTGATTAGAGAAATGCAAATTAAAACAACTCTAAGGTATCACCTCACACCTATCAGATTGGCCAATGTGACAATAAAAGAAAGTGATAAGTATTGGAGATGTAGGAAAATTGGGACACTAATGCATTGTTGGTGGAGTTGTGACCTGATCCAACCATTCTGGATAGTGTATCAAGGAGATCTTATTCCCTCCCCCTCCTGGAGGGCCAGCCCAGTTCGTCAACATTCCCCACATATCAGCATTTGCGTCAGTGAACGTCCAAACATCAATAAAAAAGAAAGTAGGTGGGGATACCTGGCCTGTTTGGATGGACATGGGGCTGGAGAACCAGGTAAGGGAGAGAAAGGTTAATTGAGGCTGAGCACACATGGTTTGAGATCTTAGAGTAAGGCAGTGAGATTTAACTTTAGTCTTATCTACCCTTTCTATTAATAAACTTCATAAAATTAATAACAGAGTAGATATATTAATTTAACTTGTAACAATGGCAATTTAAAACTCTGCCCAAAGGACTATAAAACGATGCATACCCTTTGATACTATAATACCACTACTGGGTCTATATGCCAAAGAGATCATAAAAATGGGGAAAGGAGCTACTTGTACAAAAATATTTATAGTAGCTCTTTTTGTGGTGGCAAAGAATTAGAAATTGAAAGGATGTCCATCAGTTGGGGAATTGCCGAGCAAACTGTAGTATATGTTGGTGATGGAATACTATTAGTTTTAGGGAATGATGAATATGATGATTTCAGAAAGAGCTGGAAAGACCTACATGAACCAATGAAGAGTGAAATAAAAGAACCAGGAGAACATTGTACATAGTTACAGCAATAATGTGGAATGATCAACTTTGAAAGACTTAGCTACTCTCAGCAATACAATAATCCAGTGCAATTCCAAAGGATTTATGACAAAGAATGCTGTCCATCTCCAGAAAAAGAACTGTTGGAGTCAGATGCAGATCAAAGCATACTATTTTTCACATTAGTTTATTTATGGTTTTATTTGGGGATTTTGGTTTTATATGATTACTCTCTTACAAAAATGACCAATATGGAAGTATATTTTGCATGAAATAATGTGTAACTCAGATCAAATTGCTTACCATCTCCCAGAGTAGAGAGGGAAGGGAGAGAGGGAGACAATTTGGATCATACAATTTTAGAAAACATGTGTTGAGAATTTTTATTACATGTAATTAGGAAAATAAAATATCTTTGAATAAAAAAATACTTGACTTCCAATCCCACTTCTCACACTTATTATCTGTATAACCAGAGTTAAATCATTTAACCTCTTGGTGCTTCAGACACCAAGACATCAGAGTTTGGATCTGCATTGATAAAAGGAATTCCTACACTGGGATTTCTCTAAGTTGATAAAATTACATATTGGTTATTTTTATTGATATCTCACCAAATCTGTAGTCCAATTTGGGTCAGATCTTCACCTTCATCAAGCTTTGGCCAATTCTCCAATTATCTAGATCTGCTTTTATTTCCCTAACTTTTTTGTTGGTTTAAAAAAATCCTGGATGCCTTGGTAGATTAATTCGCAGATATTTCATGTATTTTGTAGCTATTCTGAATGGAATTTTCCTTTCAACCATTTTCTCTAAGCTTTTGGTACTAATGTTTAAGTCTGGGGATTTGGCATGTAGAGTTAAGAAACCCTCAGCTTAAGTCCTGTCTGTGATGCATGCTGGCTATTTGACCACTTCATGGATAGTGGCCCAGTACAGAGAAGGCACCGATCTGCCTTGGAAGAGGGAATTTCTGCATCAAGAGATCCTTCTACCAATGACATTACAATGCCAGCCTGAAAACAGAAAAGGAATATATGGAAATGGTGGTGGTTTCTATGGATGTTTCATTGAAAATTTTTATCTGAATTCATTTTCTGAATCCTCTTGGGTTTCCCAAGTAAATCATGATATCATCCCCAAGCAGAGATTTTTCTTCTCTTTTGCCAATATTTATTCCTTTTTAACCCGTGACTCAGAGTGCACCAAGATAGCACATGGATTGGACCTCGTCTTGGGTGTCTGACCCCAAAAGGGCCGTGATCTCTCTTGGGTTCATTGTGCCCACCTTTCCCTGAGAGCTTCCTCTTGTCCCCTCTTCCTGATCTCACTACCCAAGAAGTCTTCCCTTCTCTTTTCCCCATTAATCGCTGCTCCACATCATCCTGTCCTTGGTCAAGGAAAGCCTTTCCACCTGTACAATGTCCATTCCATCACAATATGTCCAGTATATTGCGTGTAGCTCCTCATTAATCTTGCATCTCTCCCTATCTACTGGCTGCTTCCTACTGTCTACAAAGGGTTTGGTAGGTAAATCCTAGGGAGCTGTCTGAGGTACATAGAGGTTAAGTGAACCCAGATTCACACAGCTAATAAGTGTCAGAGGGAGATTTAAATCAAATATTCTTGACTCCAAGACCAACAATGTCATGCTGCTTCTATGCCAATCAAAATACCATTGAAATAATTTTGTGGAACTAAATGAAATGATTATGAAAATCATATAAAAACCAAAAGGTCATGAATATTAAGGGATTAGCGAAAAAGGTAGGAAAGGCCAGAAAATGTCACAGCCAGAACTCGAAGTATATTATGAAGTGCTAATTATCCAAACCATTTTGTACTGTGTTTTCAAAAAAATACTTGGGGGGCGGGGGGGAGAAAGCTGGCTCTGTGACTCAGTAGATAGAGAGAGAGGCCTGGAGAGGAGATATCTCAGATTCAAATGTGGCCTCAGACACTTCCTAGCTGGGTGATCCTGGGCAAGTCACTTCACCCCCCCTGCCTATTCACCCTTATTGCTCTTCTGTCTTGAGACCTATACTTAGCATTGATTCTGAGCCTGAAGGTCAGTTTTTTTAAAATAAATAACTCAGTGGGAACCAACACCTGAGTGCAATTTCAGGACAGAGGTGGAACTGTTTTGGGGGTCAGCATTGGAAATGGGGAGATTTTGTGGTCAGGAGTGCAAGCCCCCCCCCACTCCCCAAACACACACTCTCTCTGTCTCTCTGTCTCTCTGTCTCTCTGTCTCTCTCTCCCTCTCTCTTTCTCTCTCTCTCTCTCTGTCTCTCTGTCTCTGTCTCTGTGTGTGTGTCTCTCCCTCCCTCTCTCTCTCTCTCTCTCTCTCTGTCTCTCTCTCTCTGTCTCTGTCTCTGTGTGTGTGTCTCTTCCTCCCTCTCTCTCTCTCTCTCTCTCTCTCTCTCTCTCTCTCTCTCTCTCTCTCTGTCTCTCTGTGTGTGTCTCTCCCTCCCTCCCTCTCTCTCTCTCTCTCTCTCTCTCTCTCTCTCTCTCTCTCTCTCTCTGTCTCTGTCTCTGTGTGTGTCTCTCCCTCCCTCTCTCTCTCTCTCTCTGTCTGTCTGTCTGTCTCTCTCTCTCTGTCTCTCTCTCTGTCTCTCTGTCTGTCTGTCTGTCTGTCTCTCTCCCTCTTTCTCTCTCTCTCTCTCCCTCTCTCTCTCTCTCTCTCTCTCTATCTATCTCTCTCTCTCTCTGTCTCTCTGTCTGTCTATCTGTCTGTCTGTCTGTCTGTCTGTCTGTCTGTCTCTCTCTCTCTCTCTCTCTCTCTCTCTCTCTCTCTCTCTCTCTCTCTCTCTTTTCAGTCTATCACTGACTTTGTCCTTGGAAAGGATATTCCAATCCATGATCCTTCCCATTTATACTCCATCCGTCTGCCATTCTGGGCTTTTCCCTTCCATGTGGCCAGGAGAGAAGAGACTTCTGAGAAACCAGGAGCTCCCAAAAGCAGGGCAGCCTTATGTCTGTGGTCCCTTACTGGTACTGCCATTATGACATGAGCTGGGTACAGTGAAGGAGGAGCCATCTTCTGAGAACTCCCTCTGTTGCTCTCTTTTTCATTTCACATCACTCATGCCTTCCCCCACTATTTGCCTTCCTCTGTCCAATGAAGAGATGGCCCTTCTTGCCAAGCTAAACCCCTCTACATGCTTAAGTGACATTGTAGTCTATCCCTTCTTCTCCAACAGATTGACTCTTCCCTCTGTCATCCAGTCTCCCACCAGTCTTCAGTTCCTCCCTGCCCACTCGATGCTTCCCTTCTTACTGTCCACAAACACACCTGTGTCTCTGCCATCCTCAAAACTCCTCACTTGACCCATCCTTCCCTGCTAGTTGTTATCGCATATCTCTCCTCTCTTTCATTACAAAATTCCCTGAAAAGTTCATCTACAACCTATGGGTGCTTCCATTTCCTTTCCTCTCTCTTCTAAACCTGCTTGCTTTTGACTTCATCCTCTTTCTCCAAACTTATTACCAATCTCTCAATTGCCAAATCCAATGGCCTTTCCTCAATCCTTGTCCTTCCTGACCTCTCTGTAGCCTGGCACTATTCATTGCCCTCTTATTAATATTCTCTTCTCTCTAGGTTTCCATGGCACTGCTCTTCCCTGGTTCTCCTCCTACCTCTCTGACTATTCCTTCTTAGTCTCCTTTGCTGGATCATCACCCAGGCTTTGTCCTCTCTCCTGGACCCTCTTCTCTTCTCCCTCTGTATTATTTCATCTGATGATCTCATCATCCCTCATGGACTCCATGGTCATCTCTATGTGGACAGTGCTCAGATTTATTTGTCCAGCCCTAATCTCTTTCCCAGCCTTTCGTTTTGTGTCTTCAACTGCCTATTGGACCTCATGAATTGGATGAATTAAGTGTCCAAAACTGAACTCATCGTCTTTTCCCCCAAATCCCCCCTTTGCCTTAACTTCCCCAATTACTGGCAAGGGCCCCACCTTCTTCCCAGTCACCTGAGCTCACAACACAGGTTTCATTCTCAGCTCCTTGCTCTCACTCCCTCCCCCATATCCAATCAGCTATCAAGGTCCGCCATTTCTACCGGTGTAACATCTCTCATGTACACCCTTCCTTCTCTTCTCTGGCACTGCCACCACCCTGGTACAGGCCCTCATCTCTGCACTCCAAGAATTCTGCAATAGCCATGCTCTTAAGCTTCCGGCCTCCTCTCACCCCTCTCCAGTCCATCCTCCACTCAGATGCCAAAGCAATTTTCCTGAAGAGCAGCTCCACCTAGCCCCCATTCAATTAACTCCAATGGCTCTCCATTGTCTCCAGGATCAAATATAAAATCCTCTGCTGGGCTTTTAAAGCCCTTCCTACCATGGCTCCCCCCTACCTCTCCAGGCTCTCCCACCTTACTCCTCTCCATATACTTTACAACACTCGTCTCCTTCTTCCACTTCCCATCTCCCAGCTGGCTGTCTCCCATGCCTGGAACTCTCTTCCTCTTTCTCTCTGCCTCCTAGATTCCTTGGCTTCCTTCAAGGCAAAATCCCACCTTCTGCAAGAGTCTTCCCTGCTTCCCTTTGAATTCTAGCTCTTTGCTTCTGTGAAGAACTTCAGTTTCTTGTATATGATATTATCATTTTATTATATATTCTCTATTTAGCATATTATTTGCACTTGTTCTCTTGGTGTAAGTGTGAGCCCCTCGAGGGCAGGTGCTATTGCTTGCCTTTCTTCAGACATCCCCCAAGTTGAGCAGTGCCTAGTACACAGTAGAAGCTTAACAAATACTTGACTCAACAATGGAGATTTGGACCTCTATGTACATTGACAGTATTAGAGGCTGCCTAGCTGGAATGAGATCTGTGGGAGGTGGTCCCAACCTCTGGCTCTCCCTCTCATGTTCTGAGTTCATGTCAAGCCAATCCCAGCAAATTTTGAACTATACATAATCAATCTCCTTCCCCCATGATCTGGTCAGAACATGGAAGCTGAAAGGATCAGATGCAAATCTACATTGTATTTACTGTAAATCCCACGGTCATTACAAAAGAAATTGTCCACGCCCTAGGAATATGGTTAGTTGGTCCCAAGAAATTTCCCCAATAATGGGTGGGAGCTCAGAGCAAAGACAAGAGACTTTTTGATTCATGAGCTTATTCTAGGTAATACTAGAAGATCTTTCTAGTAAACCATGGAAGATACTGCAACTATTGGAGAAGCCTGCCCACTTATACCCTCTTATGTAGCCAACAATATTGGGGGCCTGCAGATAGCACCTCCTGGTGGTTAAAATCTATGCCATACTCCATGGCTAACGAATTGTCTGGCAGCCTGCTTTTCAGTCTGTTGCAGAATATAGGGTAGCACATGCTCTTTGTGGTGGCAACAAATTGGAAAATGAGGGGCTGCCCTCCCATTGGGGAATGGCTGAACACATTGTGGTATATGTTCGTGATGGAATACTATTGTGCCCAAAGGAATAATGAACTGGAGGGATTCCATGGAGACTGGAACAACCTCCAGGAAGTGATGCAGAGCGAAAGGAGCAGAACCAGGAAAACATTGTACACAGAGACTGATACACTGTGGTACAATTGAATGTAATGGACTTCACTACTAGTAACAATGCAATGATCCAGGACAATGCTGAGGGACTTATGAGTAAGATGCTATCCCCATCCAGAGAAAGAACTGTGGGAGCGGAAACATAGAAGAAAAACATAGGATCCATCACATAGTTCAATGGGGATATGATCGGAGATGTAGACTCTAAGCAATCAGCCTAATGTTAATAATATGGAAATAGGTCTTGATCAACGGCACATGTAAAACCCAGTGGGATTGTGGGCCAGCTACGGGAAGGCGGGGTGGGGGGAAGGAGGGGAGGGAAAGAACATGAATCATGGAACCCTGGGGAAATATTCTTAATTAATTAATTAAACTTAATTTTAAAAAAAGAATATAGGGCAACAAGCCAGGAATTTGATGATAAATATGAATATAGCTTAAGGAGCAACATCAAGGATATACTTAATGCACACACACACATACATACACACAAGCACAAACACACATACGTTTTCTTCCCTTTCTCTTACCATTTTGTTTGGTGACTTGGGAATACTAACTGAGAACATGGATCTCAATCATTTTTCATGAGGATTTTTTTGAGTTGGGAGTTTAATGTTAGTATGTTTTCACGTGTTTGGATTTTCGTTCTGTTCTTTACAGGGAAAAGTTGTTTTCTCTCATTCCCTTTTTCAGGAGCTTATTTTGAAAGTTGTTCTGTTCAATCCCTAGAATTGTTCTTTCTGATCTGGAGTCTAATCATTTTTTAAATCCCTTACCTTCCATCTTAGGATTGATACTATGTATTGGCAGTATGAAGGCAGAAGAGTGGTAAGGGCTAGGCAATAGAGGTTAAGTGACTTGCCCGGGGTCACACAGCTAGAAAGTGTATGCAATGTTATTATTTTTTTAAACCCTCCCTTCCATCTTAGAATCAATACTGTGTACCTGTTCTAAGGGAGAACAGTAACGGCTAGGCAATTGGGATTAAGTGACTTGCCCAGGGTCACAGAGCTGGGAAGTGTCTGAGGTCACATTTGAACACAGGACCCAACTCTAAGCCTGGCTCTCTATCCATTGCACCACCTGGCTATCCCCTGATTCTGTTCCTTTTTTTTGTAACTCTTTATTTCCCCATAGGAATTACTTCTCCGTTAATTGAGCCACTCTAATTCATAAGATTACAAATGCATCGTGCTTGTGGTTTCTATCAGTTATTAATACATTAAGCTCTGCGCCTGGATCCCTTGCTGCTCATTAGCATTGACTCCTGACTTAGTAGATATCATTTGCCTGTTTGTGCGCTAATTGTGTCTGCTCATTGTCATCTGCTTCTCTACGGTTCTGCATGCGGACTGATTTGCATATTGGTTTTCTTCTTTGATTTGCTCTGTAGTTACCCCATTTGCCTATGGCTTTATGGCTTGGGTGCCGAATGGCGTCGCATCTTAGATGTTCCATTTAGAGTTTCCTGGCTTGCCAAATAGCCAACGCTTGAACAAAATGGAGGCCGCCATGTTGGGCAGGTTTGGAGATGGTCTCTTGATCTCAGGAGTGTAACAATAATAACACTGAAGAGAACTGAAAAAATGAGCTGGAAAAGATCTGAGGAAAAGTAGAGTGATCGATATCAGGGTCAGACTTGGAGACACCAGCTCGGTCTGGCTTTTGTGAATTGCCAAACACGCTTTATGACTCAGTATTTCCTGACCCAGTGACAGTAGGTGATTGTGTCTGGAAATTGATGACTAGACTGTCCTCCTGCCACCCGCCACCCCTCCGAGCTGATTAAAAAACTTGAAGCCTTTATGACAGAGAAGGTTTGCTCATGGAAAACCTGAAAGGCAAATGTCTGGGAAGGATGTTTTCTCCACTGACAATGCTGAGCCTAAATCTCCCCCACCACAGGGACCAAGTCCGGAATCTTCTCAGAGCAAGAGCAGGGAGGGAGACAGCTAGGTGGCTCACAGGATAGAAAGTCAGACTTAGAAATGGGAAATGCTGGGCTCAAATCTGACCTCAGAGGTTTCTTAGCTGAGTGACCCTAGTTAAGTCACTCAACCTCCATTGCCTAGCCCTTACTGCTCTTCTGCCTTGGAACCAATATATAGTATTGATTCTAAGGCAGAAGGTGAGGGGTTTTTATAAAATAAAAGGAAGGGGGAAGAGGGACAGTGGCGGGGGGAGAGAGAGAGAGAGAGAGAAAGGAAGGGAGGGAGGAACAAAGGAAGGAAGAAAGGAAGAAAGAGAGAAAGAAAGAGAGGAAGAAAGAAAGAAAGAAAGAGAGAAAGAAAGAAAGAGAGAAAGAAAGAAAGAAAGAAAGAAAGAAAGAAAGAAAGAAAGAAAGAAAGAAAGAAAAGAAAGAAAGAAGAAAGAAAGAAAGAAAGAAAGAAAGAAAGAAAGAAAGAAAGAAAGAAAGAAAGAAAGAAAGAAAGAAAGAAAGAAAGGAAAGAAAGAAAGAAAGAAAGAAAGAAGAAGGAAGGAAGAAGGAAGGAAGGAAGGAAGGAAGGAAGGAAGGAAGGAAGGAAGGAAGGAAGGAGGAAGGAAGGAAGGAAGGAAGGAAGGAAGGAAGGAAGGAAGGAAGGAAGGAAGGAAGGAAGGAAGGAAGGAAGGAAGAAGAAAGAAGAAAGAAGAAAGAAGAAGAAAGAAAGAAAGAAAGAAAGAAAGAGAAAGAAAGAAAAGAAGAAAGAAAGAAAGAAAGAAAGAAAGGAAAGAAAGAAAGAAAGAAGAAGAAAGAAAAGAAGAAAAGAAAGAAGAAAGAAAGAAAGAAAGAAAGAAAAGAAAGAAAGAAAGAAAGAAGAAAGAAAAAGAAAGAAAGAGAAAGAAAGAAAGAAAGAAAGAAAGAAAGAAAGAAAGAAAGAAAGAAAAGAAAGGGAAAGAAAGAAAGAAAAAGGAAAGAAGAAGGAAGAAAGAAGAAAGAAAGAAAGAAAGAAAGAAAGAAAGAAAGAAAGAAAGAAAGAAAGAAGAAAGAAAGAAAAGAAAGAAAGAAAGAAAGAAAGAAAGAAAGAAAGAAAGAAAGAAAGAAAGAAAGAAAGAAAGAAAGAAAGAAAGAAAGAAGAAAGAAAGAAAGAAAGAAAGAAAGAAAGAAAGAAAGGAAGAAAGAAAGAAAGAAGAAAGAAAGAAGAAAGAAAGAAAGAAAGAAAGAAAGAAAGAAAGAAAGAAAGAAGGAAGAAAGAAAGAAAGAAAGAAAGAAAGAAAGGAAGAAAGGAAGGAAGGAAGGAAGGAAGGAAGGAAGGAAGGAAGGAAGGAAGGAAGGGAAGGAAGGAAGGAAGGAGGATGTAGGGAGGCGAGCAAACATTTCAGGACCACCTTTCCCACATATACCGTCTGGACGTGACATGACCAGCTAGAATGCTTGTGAAGACCAGAAGCAAACTTCAGCAGTGGCCAGACCGTGAAGGAATGCACAACCAACGAAGAAGGAATCAAAGTAAGTATTAGGAATGACTTTACCCAACTACGTGCCAATAAATCTGACAATCTAAATGAAGTAAATGAATATTTAAAGAAATCTAAATTGCCCAGATTAACGGAGAAGGAAATAGAATACTTAAACAGCCCCATCTCAGAAAAAGAAATTGGACAGACAGTGCAGGAGAAGGTGTGTAGCAGATCCTAGACAGGCACCATTTGGTGGGGACAAGCAAAAGCCTCCCTGACTTTGGCGGGACGGGGCAGAGTCTGCTCTGGAGATCGGTAGGAACCATGCAATCTGAAGGACTGGGAATAGTTTGGATGGAGCCAGTAGACAAACATCTGTAAGATGCAGAGGAGATTGTGACAGGACTGGCACTGATAGAAGGCACCTTTGATGGCTAGGTGTCAAGTGCATAGAGTGCCTGGGCCTGGGTTCCAATCTCACCTCAGACACTGATCAGCTGCTTGATCCTGGAGAAGTCACTTCACCCCTTTTAACTTGACTTTCTGCAACTGTAAAAATGGGAGATAACAACAGAACAATAAAAATCCCTACTTGTAGGATGGTCATGAGGACCAAACGGTTGGTTGGTTGCTGTCCTTTGCACCAAGATGGGCACTCAGTTTGGCTTCAGTTGTGTCTGACGCTCCCTGACCGACCCCATAGACCATAGCACGGCAATAACTGGCCATAGGGTTATCTTGGCAAAGCTACTAAGGTGGCTTGCCTTCACCTTCTCCAGTGGATTAAGGCGAATAAGGGATAACTGATTTGCCCAGGGTCACACAGTTAGTAAGTGTCTGAGGCTGGATTTGAACTCAGCTCTTCCTCACTCCAGACCCAATGCTCTATCCACTGAACCACCTAACTGCCTCAGATACAAGAATACCACCAGGAGAAAAGGCAGAGCTATCCTCTGCTATGACTGTAGTCTGGATAGACACAAAAGTGGTAGATGTACTCCCGAGAGGAATATGGAGTTGGCAGCATTTCTTTGGCACATATTAGCTACTACAAAGACAAGACCTTTCAGGCAGCCTCTGCAGAGCTTCACTGGATGCCCCAAGAGCACCAACTTTGCCAATTGAGAAGTAAATCCCACTAACTTTAACTGTGGTGACTTCAGTGTCAGAAGGTCAGAGAGACTCAGCAAGAAGATAGGCCAGGAGGCAGCTGGGTGGCTCAGGGGAAAGAAAATCAGGCCTGAAGACAGGAGGTCCTGAGTTCAAATCTGACCTCTGACACTTCCTAGCTATATGACCCTGGGCAAGTCACTTACTCCCACTGCTTAATCCTTATCTCTCTCCTGACTTGGAACCAATACATAGTATTGATCCTAAGACAGAAGGTTAGGGTTGAGAGAGAGGGGGAGGGAGAAGGGGGGGGAGGGAGAGAGAATAGCCAACAGGCTCAATTGTGAGAGTGGGATACAAAATGTGTCCAAAGAACAACCCACAGACTACACCCTGCTAACTCCTGACTGTTCTCAGAGAGGCTCAGGAAGGTTCTTCTACCTGCAAAGGAAAACCCTGAGTAATGGATATTACCTGATATAATCCATCACCAGACCCACCCTAAAGAGTTGCTTTTAAAATCTTGAAGTTCAGAAGGGGAAGGGGGCTGAGGGAAAGGAATAAGTGTAGTGGGTAACAAGGTGGCTCAGTGGATAGAGAGCTAGGCTGCAGATGGGAAGTCCTGGATTCAAATCTGATCTCAGCTATTTCTAAGCTGTGTGACCGTGGGCAAGTCATTTGACCTCCATTGCCTAGCCCTTGCCCTTCTGTCAAAGTTGGTACTTGGACAAAGGAAGGCAAGAGTTTTTAAAATGATGACTATACACTTCCTAGCTGTGTGACCCTGGGCAAGCCATTTAACCCCCATTGCCTAGCCCTTACCACTCTTCTGCCAATACTCAGTATTGATTCCAAGACAGAAAAAGAAATAGACATTAATGTGCCAGGACTTTGCTAAGCACTTTGGATCTATTATCTCAATTGATCTTCACAATAACCCTGCAAAATAAGTGCTATTGTTGTCCCCATTTTACAACTGAAGAAACTGAGGCAGATGGTGGTCTAGACTTGCCCAGGGTCACACAGCTAATAAGTGTCTGAGGCCAAATTTGAACTCTTCCTGACGCTAGGCCCAGCACTTTGTTCACTGCAGTGCCACCTACCTGGGAAGAGAATATTTACTATTTTTAAAAGCTGAGAGTCATGCGTAAGCCTGGGAAAGATGCCTCATCTCCAGATCTGAGAGCTAAATCTAAATCTCTTGTCACAAGAAGATGATAATAAGGAGCAGTTAATGAAGTTATTGTAGAGTCCAACAGTTCATTTGCATCACTTATAGTGGAGGTAGAAAAGAAGAATGGGAAAGTACAAGTAAGTTTGAACTACTGGATTTTGAACAAGAGAAACTTAATCATTACATCTGGTAATTATAGCTGGTTCATCAATTAATTAGCTAATTAATTCATTCTAATGAAGCCTACTTTGCTCTAGGATACAGAAGGGAAAGCATCAAGTCTGGAGTATCTGGGTACAGCTTCTGTAGCATCCTTTTTACACCTAGTACCTGTATCACCTATTCCAGTAGAAAAAAAGAATCAATCAATGAAAACATAAGAGCAACAAAAATAATAGAGAAGCCAATGCATGCAATAGGATAGTGTCTTATGAACCTAAGAATATCAAATTAATTGGAAAGGAACTCATTCAACAAAAACATCTGGGAAAACCAGAGAGCACTTTGGCAGAAAATAGAATTAGACCAATGTCTAACACCATATACTACAATACATTCCAAATGGATCAACAATCTAAATAGAACCCGTTTCAAATACTCAGATATTCAAATGGACCCAATCTCTCATCAGTTCATGGGTTTCTTCCTACCCAGTTTGTAGCCCATCCATATCTGCCTGGTCCTATCCTAAATATTAGGAGAGAACAGACGACCATATAGCTTTCTTGTTTTCAAGAGTGGGTAAATAGCTTCATTTTTCTATGTGCTCTAACAACAATGATTTGTATAAACTCCATTCATAGAATACATGATTCTTGGAGAATGTTTTTGCTTTTTCCCTCACCTCCAAATTTATTTTTTCTAGATTTGTTCAAACCCATGTGGTCTTCAATTCTCAAAATATATAATCACTTTGAATCCCATTAAGCAATAAAATAGGTAAACAATATCTACAATAACCATTTTGATGTCAGTTCTTGTTGAGGAAATAAGATTTGACTGACATGACTTAATGAACACAGGCTAATTCTCTGTGATTCCCCACTTCTTTTTAAAATACAGTTGTTCCCCAATTGATAAATGGGCAAGAGACATGAATAGGCAATTTTAAAATAAAGAAATAAAAACTATCAATAAGCACAAGAAAAAGGGTTCTAAATCTCTTATAATCAGAGAGATGCAAATCAAAAAAAAACTCTGAGGTATCACCTCACACCTAGCAGATTGGCTAACATGACAGAAAAGAAAAGTAATGAATGCTGGCGGAGATGTGGCAAAGTTGAGACATTAATGCACTGCTGGTGGAGTTGTAAATTGATCCAACCATTCTGGAGGGCAACTTGGAACTATGCCCAAAGGGCTTTAAAAGACTGCGTGCCCTTTGATCCAGCTGCTGCTACTGCTGGGTTTGTACCCCAGAGAGATAATAAGGAAAAAGACTTGTACAAAAATATTCATAGCCACTCTCTTTGTGGTGGCAAAAAAATGGAAAATGAGGGGATGCCCTCCCATTGGGGAATAGCTGAACAAATTGTGGTATATCTTGGTGATGGAATACTATTGTGCTCAAAGGAATAATGAACTAGAGGAATTCCATGTGAACTGGAATGACCTCTAGGAATTGATACAGAGTGAAAGGAGCAGAGCCAGGAGAACCTTATACACAGAGACTGATACACTGTGGCACAATCGAATGTAATGGACTTCTCTACTAACAGCAATGCAATGACCCAGGACAATTCTGAAGGACTTATGAGAAAGAACGCTATCCACATCCAGAGAAAGAACTGTGGGAACAGAAACACAGAAGAAAAACAACTGCTTGATCACATGGGTCGATGGGGATAGGATTGGGGATGTAGGGTAAACAATTACCCTAATGCAAATATCAATAATATGGAAATAGGGAAAGAACATAAATCATGTAACCATGGAAAATTTTTCTTAATTAATCAATAAAATAAAATAAAATACAGTTGTCCCTCACTACATCACAGTTCACTTATTGAGGCTTCACTATATTACTGTATATTTTTAAACACTTGGCTTTCCTTTCCTGACTTCTGGAGAGAGTTTAACTTTGGTTGAGAGGATTAACAAGTTGTGCCTGGCTGAGTTGAGCATCGCAGCAATATTTAGTGTAATAGGTTAGACACCTTCTCTATTCCTTTTTGTACTTCTCTATTTTCACTCTTTACACCTCTTTTGTAAATAAAAGCAACCACCACATTATTTATAATTTCCATATATTTTAGTCAAACCATTAAAATTTAATTCCTACATAATAATAAAATAAACATAATGCTACTACTTCATGGATCTTCACCTATTGCAGGGGTCTCTGGAACATAACTTCCACAATAGATGAAGGATTGCTGAATTCACCAACCACCCCTTTAGTAATGTATTTTAGAGTTCTATCAATAACATTGCTGTTCTATGGAGTGGCTATCTGGTAGGAGATGGGGGAGAGATACTGAGGAAATTTTTAGTAATGTTAAAGAAAGGGACATCAATAAATTTTTTAAAAGAATTGAATCAGGAGAGGAGCCAAGATGACAGAGAAGATACACAGACCCACCTCATATCTACCAAATTACTCTCCAAACAACATTGATCTAATGCCTCGAAGAAAATTCTGAAGTGACAGAACCCACAAAAGGATGGGATGAAACAATTTTTCAGGTCAAGACAGGTTCTCAGGAGGGGTCTGTCTCACTCTGGGTGGGAGTAGAGCACAGAGCAGTGTGCCAAAGGAGTCCCTACCTTGGCAACACAGTATAGGCCTTGGAGCAGCTGAATCAGCAGTGACAGATTCTGGAGTTCTTAGTCCCAGATGGTAAGGGGGTCAGACAAGTGCTCAAAAGGAGATAATGGGGGTCACTTTGCTGGCTCTGGTGCAGGACTGTTGCATTGCTGAAACTCATATCCAGGTCCCAATCCCAGGGCAAGGAGGTACACTATCACATACCAGCACTTACAGCCACAAGGGAGCAGGGGACCTTGAAGAAAACAATGCTTATGGTTGCTCATAAACTAGAGCACAGGCTGAGAGAAAGTAAACATACCTCTCCTTAGATCATGCTACCTTGGAAGATCCAAAACTTAAAGATACCCAGATGTGGCTGTGAAGGCAGCTGCACAAAGAACCTGAAGCTTGGAACAGTACTCCCTTCACCACAGGAATGGAGCTTATCTATAACAGTTTTTTTCCAAGTTAAAAGACAAGAAAAAGGCTGGGAAATGAGCAAAAAAAGAAAAGAAAAGAAAAGAAAAGAAACAACATAGAAAATTATTTTGGTGACAGGGAAGACCAAAACACAAACCCAGAAGAAGATAACAAAGTCAATATTTCTGTATCAAAAGCCTCCAAGAAAAATATGAACTGCTCTCAAGCCCAGAAAGAATTAATGAAAGAGTTTTAAAATATTTTAAAAATCAGTAAGAGGGGTAGCAGAAAAATTAGGAAAAGAAATTAAACCAATGCAAGAAAATCACAAAAAGAGCCAATGGCATAGTAAAGGAAGCACAAAAAATACTGAAGAAAATTATATCTTAAAAAAATAGAATAGGCCAATTGTTAAAGGAGGCACAAAAATCTACTGAAGAGAAATTCTTTTAAAAACAGACTTGATCAAATGGAAAAAGATATACAAAAATTCATTGAAGAGAAGCACTCTTTAAAAGGCAGAATCAGATACATGGAAAAAGATATACACAATTTCACCAAAGGCAAAAACTTCTTAAAAAGTAGACTTGGCCAAATGGAAAAGCTCACTGAAGAAAATAATTCCTTAAAAATTAGAATTTGTCAAGTAGAAACTAACATCTCCATGAAACATCAAGAAATAATAAAACAAAGTCAAAAGAATGAAGAAATAGAAGAAAGTGGGAAATCTCTCATTGGAAAAATAACTGACCTTGAAAACATATCCAGGAGAGATAATTTAAGAATTATCGAACCAAGATAAAAAAAATCCTAGACATCATCTTTCAAGAAACTCTCAAGGAAAACTTCCTTGATGTTCTAAAACCACTGGGTAAAATAGACATTGAAAGAATCCATTGACCACTACCTGAAATCAACCCCCAAATGAAAATTCTCAGGGACATCGTAAACAAATCCTAGAACTCCCAGGTCAAGGAGGAAATATTTCAAGCAGTCAGAAAGAAACGATTAAAATATTGTGGAGCCATAGTCAGGATAACACAAAACTTAGCAGCTTCTACATGAAAGGATCAGAGAACCTGGAATATGATAATCCAGAAGGCAAACTACCTCACATAAAAGAGGCACAAAAGAGCTTTTACAGTGGAAGGGAAAAATAGGGGAGGCAGTGAGTGGAGTACTTCAACCTTACTTTCTTCAGAATTGACTCAAAGAGGGATGAACATACACACTCAATTGGATATGGAAATCTATCTTAACCTACAGGTAAATAGGAGGGGAAAGAGATAAGAGAGTGGAAAAGATGAGGAGGAATGATAGATGAGGAGAAAGAGTAGAATAAACAGGGGGGTGGAAATAGGATGGATGATAATGCACAATAATCCTAATGGTGAAAACAAATTTTTTACAATTCCCTTTAATAAAGACCTCATAATACATAGAGAAATGAGTCAAATGTATAAGAAGACAATTCATTCTCCAGTTGATAAGGTAATTAAATTACCTATAGTCATGTGAAAATGCTCTTATATCATTATTAATTAGAGAAATACAAATTCAGCCAACTCTGAGATACTCAGTTTGGGTATTATGACAGAAAAGGAAAATGACAACACTTGGGGGGGATGTGGGAAAATTGAGACACTAATGCACTGTTGGAGGAGTTGTGAACTGATTCAACCATTTTAGAGAGCTATTTGGATCTATGTCTAAATGGGCTATAACAATTTGCATAACCTTTGACCCAGCAATATCATTACTAGGTCTGTATCCCAAAGAGATGAAAAAAAAAAGAAAAGGATCTATATACAGAAAAATATTTATAGCAGTTCTTTTTGTGGCTGCAAAGAATTGGAAGGTGAGGGGATACCCATCAATTGGGGAATGGCTGAATAAGTTTTGGTATATGACTGTAATGGGAAAATATTGCACCGGAAGTCTGCAGAGAAACCTGGAGAGCTTTATAAGAACTAATGCAGAGTGAAGTAAGCAGAACCAGGAGAATATTGTACACAGTAGCAGCAATTATCATACAATGAACAACAGTGAATAACAGCTATTCTCAGCAATACAAATATCCAAGACAATCCCAAAGGATTCAGGACAAAAATGGTATCTGGTTCCAGAAAAAGAACTGATGGAGTCTGAATCCAGACCAAATCATACTACATACCTCTTTCTTCATTTCTTCATTTGAGTTTTTTCCACAAAGGATTAATATGGAAAAAAACATTTCACATGATTGCACATGTAAAATCTATATCACAGTGAGGGAAGAAGGGAGGAAGAAAATCAGAACTCAAATAAAAAAAAACCCTAATGTTAAAATTTGTTATTACATGTAATTGGAGGAAAAATAAAATGTCATCAATTTTTTAAAAAGAACTGCATCAGTTTCAAGGAATCAAAAACTGAAGGAGGGTCCATCGATGGGAAAAATGGATGAACAAATTATGGTATATGAACAGTTATTGTGAAATGGTGAAGGGGATGATTTTAGAGAAACCTGGGAAGAGCTGAATGAACTGATGCAGAATGAGGTGAGCAAAACCAGGAGGATAATTTATATAATAACAACAATATCATAACAACAAACAACATTGAGAATTTAGCTCAGTGATCAACCATTATTCCAGAGGATCAAAGATGAGACATAACTAGCCTCCTCGTGATGGAGAGGTGAAGGACTCAGAGTACAGAATGAGTTATATATTTCTTTGGAGATAACCAAAAAGAAATTTGTTTTGTTTGGCTATATGCATGTTTGTTTTTGTAAACCCTTACCTTCTGACTTAGAATCAATGCCAAGCATCAGTTGTAAGGCAGAAGAGCAGTAAAGGCTAGGCAATAGGGGTTAAGTGACTTGCCCAGGGTCACATAGCTAGGAAGTGTCTGAGGCCAGATTGGAACCCAGGACCTCCCGTCTCCAGAGCTGGTAGTCTATCACTGAGCCAGCACTGCCCCTTGACTAGATGTGTTTTTCATGGGTTTGGTTTTGGCTTTTGGTTTCATGGGGCACAGGTAGGGTAAGGTAAAGAAGAAGAAGGAAAGTTGCTGATTGAAAAAGGACTCACAAAATATACTATCTACATCAGATAAAGAGATGAAGGACTCAGAGGGCAATTGGCACATATTTTTTAGACATGGCCAATTAGGAAATTTGTTTTACTTGACTATATATATATATATCTGTTACCAGGTCTGATTTCTCTTTCTTTCTCAACAGGAGAGGTATGAGGAGGTGAGAGGGAAAGAAAGCAGATTTGTGTTCATTGAAAAAATCAAATTTTTAGAAAAAAGTCAGTAATAAATAAGGAAGATTATATTTCTTACAGCTATATCTCGGGGTGGGGGGGGATCTTACCGAGACACAAAAAGGGAAAAGGACGCAAAACAAAGGAGATATTCTCGCTCATATAACATTTAAAAACTTTTGCAGATTGAGAAAAATCGGCTGCATTAAGCATTTCTGATAAGAGTCTGACACCAAAATCTACAGGAAGTTTACACAAGTACATAAGAATAAAGGCCATTCTCAAATCAGTCAGTTCACAAAAGGAGAAACAGAAATGATCAACAGCCACTTGAAGAAGTTCTAAATCAGTAATAATCCGAGAAGCCCAAACGCAGAGGACTCTGAGGTATCACCTTCCATCCAGCCTGGACAATGATGGTAACAGATGGAAAAAGTCAGTGTTGCCGGGGATGTGCTACATGAGGCAAAGGAATTCATGGCTGGTGAAGCTGTTTTGGAAAGCAGCATCAAATTCTACAGCAAAAGTACTGAACTCTTCATACCAGTGGACCCAACGATCCTTCTTTTAGGTTGAAAACGGAGGAGGTTAGTGACAAGAAGAAAGGATCCATCTGTACAAAATGGCTCTTTCATCCATCAGCAAATGACAGAAAAGGGTCTGATTGTGGGTGTAATCATTGGCGATCACTTTTTTTGTTTTACGTATGGGGTTCGGGATTTGTTTTTTGCAAGTGTTGTTTTGACTAGTCAACGATTGATTTGGTTTGAGAAAAATAAACGCGATTTTCCCAAAAAAACAAAATCTCGGTGATTATATCTGTAAATTGTTTGCTTAACCCTGGGCAGCCATATCAACATCAGTCTTCTAAGAGGATTCTCCCATCTTCTCTCACTGGAATTATTCCTCTTTGTGACTTCAGAAATTCAGTCTTTTCTTAAAATAACTTTTTACTGACGCCTTTTATTTTACATATATTTTTGATGTTTTTCCCATATCCCTTCCCTTCCCCCTTTCCAGAAGGCCCTTCCATATAAAAATCACCTTTAAAAAGAAAAATGCTACGCAAAATCGATAGTTTTCTGCTCTTGGAGTTTTAGGCTGTGCTCAGACTTTCAGGATACCCCATGCGTTCTAAAAATCTGGCAGTATAGTCAGCACTCCATAGCAGTGCTCCACCCGGCTCCCCATCTCCCACTGTTCCTGGAAATTCCTGGGAGGGATTGTGGACCCTGAGCTTCCTGTCCACCTACCACACAAAGAAGAAGGATCGTTTTGATTGGATGAAAAGCCAGAACTGTGAGCACATTGACTTCTTCTAGTCTGGCACTATTCCAATGAGAAACAATGATGTGAGGGGGAAAGCAGGCATCTGGCCATGGAATACAGGGTTCTGTTCTTGGCCTCGACATTTCTTCCTTCACTTTAGGTGATGGCAGTGACTCTGACGTTATGCGTTTCAAAAGGCTAGAAAAGCAAACCACTCAAAGCCCAAGCGATTGGAGAGTTCCCTCTGAGTGAGATTCTCTAGTCAGATCAGCTTGGGACAGAGGAGCTGAGACGAGGGCTCCGCTCACTCATCTAGCAGCAGTGCCCCCTCTGGAGGTGAACTTGGTGGGACTAATGCTATGCAGAAACTGCGTTAAGTGTGAGCCCACTCTCCCTAAAAACTGAGGAGAGAGCAGGTTCCCAAGGTGATGGACATCGCTTTACTTCTATTCTTGTTCCAGCTACTCAGGAAATCTCCCATTGTAAAAGCTAATTGGCGTGAAAGGGTGAAATGGGATTGGGCTGCTAATGATTGTCAGTGAACAGAGTGGGAAGTGGAGCTAATGGCATTAAAGAAAAGACTTCCCACAATCCCTCAGGTCCCCCTAGAGTCCTGAGGGGAATATGCAGTCAGCTTAGAGAGTACTCACTACATTTAAGGCCTCACATTGGTGCTTGCTAAATCTCTGAAGTACAAAAGCTGATTATTATTAAGATTTTTAATTGTTTTATATTCATATATAGCATATGATATTAACTCTATATTGTTCTAGAATATATATTAATTATGTGATACTTATATAATATATATTAGTTATATAATTACATTATATCTTGTATGATAATATATTATAATAGTTATATTCATTATATGGAATAATTATAGAATGTATAGTAGAGTCATTTTATATAATAATTATATTCTATATAAAAATGCTATAATGTATATTATAATAATTATATAATAATTCTATCATGTGTAATATAGTATGTTGATTATATATAATAATTATATAATATTATCAAAGCTGATTAATATTGATTGATTTTTTAGAACATTGATCTCTAGTCACTGTCGGCTACCAGCAAGAAGAATGAATCCAAAATGAATGCTCAGGTTGATAGCATTTGAGAGAGACACTTCAATGCCTCAGGGGTACCCTAAGAATCCTACTGGGGAGATGCAGCCACAGGGATCTGGACTCTGGGTGTCAATTTTCAATATCCATTTGTTTTAAGAATTATTGGGTTTAGGGGGCAGTTGGATGGCTCAGTGGATGGAGAGCCAGGCCCAGAGATGGGAGGTCCTGGATTCAAATCTGGCCTCAGACACTTCCTAGTTGTGTAACCCTGGGCAAGTCACTTGACCCCCTTATCCTAGCCCTTAGCTCTCTTCTGATTCTAAGATGGAAAGTACGGGTTTTAAATAAGGAGAAAATAAGAATTATTGGGTTTGGGGGTTTGCTTTCATTCAATCCAATGAGCATTTAAGCACCTACTGTGTGCTGGGCACTATATTGAGCACTGGGTATACAAATAAGAAAAAAAGAAGATGGTCCCTGATCTCAAGTAACCCAACTGAACAACCACAACCTCCCTCAGTAAAGGACTGCCCTCTTTGGTTTATGCTGAACAGTCTCAGTTCACTCAATTTCACCTCCCAGGCTCCCATTTGGATGAAAGGAAGATAAGGGGCTAGGGAGGCAGTCTCTACCCAGAGGCAAGTTCTTTGTCTTGGTTCCAGTGGAGTTATCCAGGGGTGGGATACTACCTTAACTACAGAAAATGCTTCCTTTTTACACTTCTGCCCTTTGGTCCTTAAGCTTTGCAAAGTCTAATGGAGGGTTGCGAACTGATACAGATGTATAAGCCCAAGAGCCATTTCCTGGAAGATAAGTGGTCAAAGAATAAAAGTAAAATTTTAAATTATCAATACAGTTTGGTTTTCATCGCCTTCTTTCCTAAACACATCTCCTTCCCCTACAAAGAACCATCCCTATAACCAAAAAATAAAAAATTAGAAGAGGAAAAAAGCAGGCAGGCAAAACTAGCGCAAGCCACCAAACAATTCTGGCAATGCGTGCAATGTTCCACACCCATAGTCCTCCACTTCTGCAAAGAGGAGGAGCTAAATTTTGTCATCTTCTCTAGGGCCAAGCTTTCTTACTAGAATTAATTACACAGCATTGCTTCCATTTGCTGTATTTGTTTTTCTGTTACATTTGCTATCTTATTACTGTATATCGTTTGAGTAGGCCCTATTCCAGGTTCTCCTTACTCATCCTGCATCTGTTCATTTAACTCATCCCAAGTTTCTCTGAATTCTTCCTAGTCATCCTTAAAAAAAAAAAAAGCTCACCTTCTGACTTAGAATTGATACTATTGGTTCCAAGGTAGAAGAGCAATAAGGGTTAGGCAATGGGGGTGAAGTGACTTGTCCAGGGTCACCCAGCTGAGAAGTATCTGAGGCCAAATTGGAACCCAGGACCTGCTGTCTCTAGACCTGACTCTCAATCCACTGAGCCAGACAGACAGACAGCTGCCTCCAGAATGGAAGGTTCTTGAAAGCAGTGTCACTCATCTTTTCTCACTTTTTCTCCCCAGTGCCTGGCACCAGCTGGATCCTTTCCTTCCCTTCTGTCCAATAGAATTGAGAATTGACTTTTGTGCAAACAGAAGTCCCTCCAGGCTGGAGAAGATGTCTTATTTAACAGGAAAAGGCCCCTGGGGTGGAGGATATGAAGACCTGCCCAGAAGGCTCAGCCCTATTACTGTGCATCTTTACTAGGGGCCTGACATTTCACTGGTCCTGTTTCCTCTCTAGGCCTCAGTTTCCCCCTATGTAAAATGAAGGGGTTAGGCGTACTGTCCTCCAAAGGCCCTGCCAGCTTCAGTGGGCAATAATTGTATGAGGGGGAGAAGAGGAGGGAGCCTCTGGAGCTGAGGTCAGACTGACCACATCAAGGAAGAGAAGAGAACATTTTTGCATTTGGAAAAGGAAGGAAAGCAGCGGGTAAGCTTGTTAATTTTAGAACAGAGCTTGGAGGGGCTCTAGCTTTGGTCTTGGTTTTCTGGCTTCAGGTATATCTGCTGTCAGGGAAAAGAGCCCCCCAAAATGAACGGCTTTCAAATAGCCCTGGAGAAATACTCATTAGAGCTGTCCTGCCCTGGCCAAGGACTGCGTGAGGCCCACGTTCCTGTTCTGGCTGACAGAAGGAGCCTGTGGGGAGGAAGAAAACCACGGCTGACGCTGCCATTCAAGGCTCTCCACAAGATGTCCCTCCCCTCCCTTCTCAGCCTGCTCTCACTCCCTTCCTGTACTCGCTGCCCTTTAGCATCTGCCAGCTGAGCTTAAGTAGCTGCTCTCTACCACCCACAATGGGAGCTGCTGGATTCAGTCTTCAAAAGCCATCTTGGGCAGAGGTTGGCTCTCGTTTTCCTCATCTGTAAAATGAAAGAGTTAAAAGGGATGGCTGAGGGGCTCAGTGGATGGAGAGGCAGGCTGAGAGATGGGAGGTTCTGGGTTCAAATCTGACCTCAGACACTTCCCAGCTGGGTGACCCTGGGCAAGTCACTTCACCCCCATCAAGAGCCTTTACCATTCTCCTGCCTTCCACACCGTGTTGATCTGAGACAGAAGGGGAGGGGTTTTTAAATGAAGGGCTTAGACTAAATCGATGGCCTCTCACTGAGGTTCCGTAAAGGGAGGAGTGGGGAGAGAGTCAGCTAAGAACAGTCAAGTGATTTAGGTGTCGAGATGCCAAGCCCTAATACCTGAAGGGGAATGGAAGGACACCTACTAGGCATCAGGTCCTGTGCTAAACTCTGCAAATATCATCTCATTGGGTCCTTACAACAACCCTGGGAATAGGTGCTGTTATCTCCCCCATTTTACAGCGGAGAAAACTGAGGCAGACAGAGGTTAGGTGACTTGCCCAGGGTCACGCAGCTAGAACATATCTGAGGCTAGACTTGGACTCAGGTCTCTCTGTCTCCCAGGAGAGAGTTCTCTTCTTCCACACTTTGCTCTTGAGCCAATCAGTCCTGTGCTTTATACTCCTATGTGAAACAAGTCCTTAGTCTACTGCAATAATGGAGCCTGCACTGGAAGTGTGGGTGTTTGGTTTGGCTGGAGAAACTTGGTCAAGGTCTGGGGATCTTCTAGAAAATATGGAGCCTGTTTGGATCTCACGGATTCAGGCAGCCGACCTGGCCCCCACGCCACTTCTCTTGGTCACAAAAGGACCGCGTGACCTTCAAAACATCGGCAGTTTGGGACTTTTCTCTACTGACCTATGAGCATCCCTGTCCCCAGGGCCATGATACTTGGCAGCAGTGGCTACATGCCCAAAGGCAGGCTGGACACAAATCCGAGACTCTACAAAAAGCCGGGTATATCAGAGGTCTGCTGGAGCCAGATCGGAGTAGCTCGTGAGAGCTGATTGTTAAATTTTCATTTTGAGCATTTACACCTCAGAAATCAGAAAAGGCCACAAATAAAGCTGAATTTATTACTTTGCTGATCATCTAGACTTAAGAAAGAGAGGAGGGAAAAGGGAACTAGATGGATAGAGAGGAAGGCCTGGAGATGAGAGTTCCGGAATTCCAATCTGGCCTCAAATACTTCCTAGCTGTGTGACCCTGGGCAAGTCACTTAACCCCCATCGCCTAGCCTTTTTTTCTGCCTAAGTTTCCATTCTAAGACAGAAGATAAGAGTTCAGAGACAGAGACAGAGACAGAGAGAAATGTTCTTCATGCATATTAAGCTCAAAGTGTCACCCGACAGGTTTTTTTAGGAGCCAGTTGTTAAACATTTGCCAGCACACATACCTAAAGGGAGTATCTTGAGGACTTCAGCAAAAGGCTTTCAAGGGGCTAGAGTTATTCCTTTGCCATATGTGCTCACTTTCCCCTGGACATGCTTATGGAAATGTGTCACAGACATGAGGAGGAATATTTCGAAGCAATGGCCTAGCCCCCACCAGTGTGCTTTCTTCCAGTGATACCAATTATTCAGCCTCAGTGGTACAGTCAGCGTCTGTGGCAGCATCTTCCGCCAGTGCATAGGGAGGCTGGGAAAGAGTGGCCTCAAGCTTAGAGAATGTATGTGGTGTCCAAGGGGGATGTCAAAGCTCCCAGAAGTCATTTGGGAGTCGCCTTCCTTATGCTGTAGTTTTCAGTTTGCTTCTTTTTGGTTTGGTGTCTCTGCTGGAGCCTTGAATGTCCATCGAGTGCATCTTGGGCTGGCAATGCAGACGCTCGAGGATGGAGATGTTGGCCAAAAGTCCTTCTCCTCTTGGCTTCCCAGATTCCCCGGGTCCTCTTCCAACCAAGGTGGGGAGAAGAGGCCGAGTGCTTTTCTCCCTTCCTCCACCTTGTCCAAGGTTTAGCTGGAAGGCTCTCTCGTCTCCACTGCCAGGGACTCTGGTGCGTCAGGCCCAAACTGGCTCTATATTTTATAGACGACCCACAGGGCGTGACCGGCTTTCCTCGGCCAATCTGCACACACACACACTTCCTGTGCAATTCACTCCGGGTGACCAAGGAGCCAGGCCCAACATCGTGGGGTGCCGAGGGCAAAGGTGCTCTCGCCTCGTTCCGGATGGAGGCTGCGGCCCTCGTCACTGGCAAGGACTGATTCCGTCAGACCCCTCCCGTCATGCCTCCCACTTGTTCAGCTCCTGCAGAAGCCGCCCGCCCCTCGATGCCCTCACAGATCCGCCTGCTGAAATGAAGAGCCGTCTCTAATAGCCGCATTCTCCTGGTGTTGTTATGTGGCTATGACTCATGGAATGTTACAGTCTCTGAAGAATTGAAAATGAGTATCACCCACAGGGCAATGTGAGCAAGCTAGAACACATTACGAGCAAGAATTATGGGGGAGCTGGAGAGTAAAGGACGTCATGGAAGCAGGATACAGACCAAACCATGGGGGAGGGTCACGGCCTTGTGCACCCCCCAGGGTTCCATGGGATGGCCAAAGCCTGGAAAGGGGGCCCCCAGGGAGAAAGCTCTGGAGGGGAGGGAAAGCCAAGTACCATGGAGCATGTGCTGTGGGGAACCCAGACTGCAGTCTTAATGATCTCCATTAAAGGCCCTTTATTATAACTTGAAACAAAAAGGCAGCAGTGGGTTGAGATTCAGGACTGGAGACCAAAGGTCCTGGGTTCCAATCTGGCCTCAGACACTTCCCAGCTGGGTGACCCTGGGCAAGTCACTGAACCCCCATTTTCTTACCCATGCACAGTATCAGTTCTAAGACACATCAAGTTTAAAAAATGTAATTGTGAGAAACTTCTGGGAAGCCATGGAAAAGAGAGTCACAGGATGGGGCAGACAAAAGTGGGCTACGAGCCCCCACTGTGGGAGGGAGTGTTTGCATCCAGGACATCACAGGTCTTTAGGAGCACTTGGAAACATGGAAAGGGCGCCAGCCAGAGAAGCTGCTCCTTGATTTGGAGCATGATTCTTCATCTCCCTGGGCCTCAGCTAGGGGGCACCAGGGCCGGGAGTCCAAATCCACCCCAGGGGACGTTTCCTAACTTTATGGCCCTGGACAAGTCACTTCACTTCTGTCTGCCTCAGTTTCCTCCTCTATAAAGCAGTGGTAAGAACAATACCTACTTCCCAGGGTTGTTGTGAGATCATATTCATAAGGTGCTTGGCAAACAGTAAAACACTTGGCCCATGCTAGTTGTTATTCCTCAGTTTCCTCCTCTGTTTGAACTAGATGACTTTCTCAAGCTAAGATCTCAGGCAAGGAACTTCCTCTTCCTGGGACTGTTTCCCCATATATAAAATAAAGGAGTGAGGGGCAACTGGGTGGCCCAGTGGATTGAGAACCAAGGCTACAGATGGGACGTCCTGGGTTCTAATCTAGCCTCAGACACTTCCTAGCTGGGTGACCCTGGGCAAGTCACCTACCACCCATTGCCTAGCCCTTCCCCTGCTGTCTTCGCGTTGTTACTAAGAGAGAAAGTAAAGGTCTACAAAACAAAATGGAAGGGACTGACTCAACAGCCTTTGAGGGCCTTTCCCAATCCTAATCTATAACTATAATGAGCCCTCCACAATCTGGCCCCACTGAACAGAACCCTAAACCTAAACACACCCTTCTTGCCTTTGCTCCATCTAGCTTCCCAGTCCCAAAGCCCTCCACCAGGTGGCGGCATTCTCCCTTCGCAGCCTTCTCTTCCATTTCTCCCTTCCATGCGGTTGTAGACCCCAAGCTAAGCTGCCCTCTTCTTGGACCCTAGCCAGGCCCTGTTCTTCTCCCCTGCCTTTGTTTCAGCCATTCTCTTGGCTTGGAAGCTCCCCACATTCCCCTACAGCCCAAACCTGAAGTTCACCTCCTCCAGGCAGCCTTCTTTCCTAGCCCTTCAGTTTACACAGCAGCCTGATCCCAAACCTCTTTGGGAGGCATTTAGCATTCCATTGTATGCACTGTAGTTCTCTTGACTGCTGGCTCCTCCCAATAAATCAGTCTATCTGAGGGCAACTGCATGGCACAGAGATGGGACCCCTGATACTTCCTGGCTGGGTGACCCTGGGCAAGTCATTTGACCCCCAGTGCCCAGTCCTCCCACCTTGGAACCAGTTCTAAGACAGAAGATAAGGGTTTGGTTTTTTTTTAATCTATCAACAAGAATTTATTATTTGAGACCTACTGTGTGCTTTGCAAAAACAGAAGAGAAACAGAGCTTGCAGTCCAGCTGAAAGAGATGACATATGCATTGATACAAACATAGAAAGAAAGCAAAATGAGTGGCTAGGTGGCAAAGTGGACAGAGCACCTGGCTTCCAGGCAGGCCAACCTAAGTTCAAAATAGCCTCAGACACTTTCTAGCTGTGTGCCCCTGAGCAAGTCACTTCACCCCATTCTCCTCAGGTCCCCCTCTGGAAAATGAGCCCGAGAAAGAAATGGCAAACCAGTCCAGTATCTCAGCCAAGAAAATCCCAAATGGGGTCAGGAAGAGTCAGAGAGGACTGAACCAGGGGAACACCACCAACCAAAATAGATTTCAATGGAGGGGAAGATGTTGGAAACCTAGGGGGCTGGGAATTGCCAACTCCAATTGAATGCAAATTCCTTGAGGGCAGGGACTGTTACCTCCTCTTGTGTCCCTGTCCCTGGTACTTGGCACACAGCCTGGCCTAATAAGTGTTCTCTCTGCCAATCTGCCTATTGGTGGTGCCCCAGTGCCTAGCTCAATGCCTGGCACGTAGTAGGTACTTAATGAATGTTTGCTGATTAATTGATTGCTTGAATGTCCTCACAAGCTGCGCATGTACCCCCAAGCTTTGCCTGGTGCTCTAAGACTCTGGGTAAAGGGGTGGGGTAGCCCATGGGAGAAAGCCTTACCCTCATGGAGCTCCCAGACCATGTGAAGATACAGGTCTCAGC